>NC_086358.1:584828-799828 GCF_036324505.1 Eleginops maclovinus | reverse complement strand
AAAGTAGAAGTTCTCAGGTCTTATACTTGAGTAAAGTACAAGTACTCAGGTCTTGTACTTGAGTAAAGTACAAGTACTCAGATCTTGTTCTTGAGTAAAGTAGAAGTACTCAGATCTTGTTCTTGAGTAAAGTAGAAGTACTCAGGTCTTGTTCTTGAGTAAAGTAGAAGTACTCAGATCTTGTACTTGAGTAAAGTAGAAGTACTCAGGTCTTGTACTTGAGTAAAGTAGAAGTACTCAGGTCTTGTACTTGAGTAAAGTAGAAGTACTCAGATCTTGTACTTGAGTAAAGTAGAAGTACTCAGGTCTTGTACTTGAGTAAAGTAGAAGTACTCAGATCTTGTTCTTGAGTAAAGTAGAAGTACTCAGGTCTTGTACTTGAGTAAAGTAGAAGTACTCAGATCTTGTACTTGAGTAAAGTAGAAGTACTCAGGTCTTGTACTTGAGTAAAGTAGAAGTACTCAGATCTTGTACTTGAGTAAAGTAGAAGTACTCAGGTCTTGTACTTGAGTAAAGTAGAAGTACTCAGGTCTTGTACTTGAGTTAAAGTAGAAGTACTCAGGTCTTGTACTTGGGTAAAGTACAAGTACTCAGATCTTGTACTTGAGTAAAAGTAGAAGTACTTAGATCTTGTACTTTGGTGAAAGTAGAAGTACTCAGATCTTGTACTTTGGTGAAAGTAGAAGTACTCAGATCTTGTACTTTGGTGAAAGTAGAAGTACTCAGGTCTTGTACTTGAGTAAAAGTAGAAGTACTCAGATCTTGTACTTTGGTGAAAGTAGAAGTACTCAGGTCTTGAACTTGAGTAAAGTAGAAGTACTCAGACCTTGTACTAGAGTAAAAGTAGAAGTACTCAGATCTTGTACTTGAGTAAAAGTAGGAGTACTCAGATCTTGTACTTTGGTGAAAGTAGAAGTACTCAGATCTTGTACTTGAGTAAAAGTAGAAGTACTCAGATCTTGTACTTGAGTAAAAGTAGAAGTACTCAGATCTTGTACTTGAGTAAAAGTAGAAGTACTCAGATCTTGTACTTGAGTAAAAGTAGAAGTACTCAGATCTTGTACTTTGGTGAAAGTAGAAGTACTCAGATCTTGTACTTGAGTAAAGTATAAGTACTCAGATCTTGTACTTGAGTTAAAGTAGAAGTACTCAGATCTTGTACTTGAGTAAAGTATAAGTACTCAGATCTTGTACCTGTCTAAAAGTAGAAGTACTCAGATCTTGTACTTGAGTAAAGTAGAAGTACTCAGATCTTGTACTTGAGTTAAAGTAGAAGTACTCAGATCTTGTACTTGAGTAAAGTAGAAGTACTCAGATCTTGTACTTGTTAAAATGTGTATTTATACATGTTTATGGTATATACTGCAGGATGTGTTGTCGCTGTGTCTCCAGCAGGGGGCAGGGTGACCCTTTAAGCTTTTCTAAAAACGATATTGATAAATATAATTTTGCTTCATGATCTTTAAATGATTTTGTATCAACACTATAAAGATAGAGTTCCTAGAGAATAGATAGTTTCATATATAAATACATACATTTAATTCCACTGAGATATAAACTTAGACAGATAGAACATTCAACAATTGTGCAAATGATTTGTGCTGATGATCCAAACGCCCAAATTACAGCTTTTTCCAAACGCTTTTTGCAGAAGAACATTCTAAACATTCAGTGTGAATTAAAGCCCATGCTTTCTGCACTTTTCTCTTCCCATTCAGTGCAGTAATATCCATGTTAGTGGCATCATTAATGACCTTATTTTATGAGGATTACATTCAGACAGAAGGGTTTCCTCTCCTCAGATTCCTGACACCAGGTATCTGGACTGCTCGTGTCTCTGCTGCATTGTACTTATCTAAAAATGAGGGTAAATATGCTTTATTGTTTATGCTAGTATTTTACAAGAAACCTTTCATATTTCTGCAGCAACTTTACTGGTTTTGATATTTTCTACAAGTATTTGTGCCTTAAATCTTTGTGATAATCTGGATATGAGAGGGTCATATGTGTTATTCTGCAGCCTGAGTCCAGTATTAGACTGGTTATGGATTCATTTAAACAACAAGGTTCACTTTCTGACATGATGATCCAGAGTTTGGGACAGCAAATGTCTCTGCTGTGGATATGAGAGGGTTTATTCTGCCGCCTAGAGGTCTTATTATGATATTAAAGGGTTAACTTATCGTTATATTTCAGTGTCTCTCTCTCTCTCTCTCTCTCTCTCTCTCTCTCTCTCTCTCTCTCTCTCTCTCTCTCTCTCTCTCTCTCTCTCTCTCTCTCTCTCTCTCTCTCTCTCTGTGCACTTTGCTGATGTGCAGCTGAGAGGGGGAACATGTCTCAGCTGCAGGAGACGGTTTTTTCCGCGCGTCCGAGGCTGTGTGGAGACCCGGACGCGGTGACGGTGCGTTCAGCTCCATGAGGGCACGTTGGGATGAACAGCCTCAGCCTCCGCGCGCTCACCGGGTGCGTGCTGTGCGCCCTGATCGTGTCCACGCTGCTCGGGAACGCGCTGGTGTGCGCCGCGGTGATCCGGTTCCGCCACCTTCGCTCCAAAGTCACCAACTCCTTCGTGGTGTCGCTCGCGGTGTCAGACCTCTGCGTGGCCGTCCTCGTGATGCCGTGGCGCGCGGTGTCCGAGGTCGCGGGCACGTGGCTGTTCGGCCACTTCTGCGACACGTGGGTCGCCTTTGACATCATGTGCTCCACCGCGTCCATCCTGAACCTGTGCGTCATCAGCATGGACCGATACTGGGCCATCTCCAGCCCCTTCCGCTATGAGCGAAGGATGACACGCAGGTTCGCCTACCTGATGATCGGCGTGGCGTGGACCCTCTCCATCCTCATCTCCTTCATCCCCGTGCAGCTCAACTGGCACCGCCTGCAGAACTCCACCGCGGCAAACAACGCGGCGGACTGCAACGCGCGCCTGAACCGCAGCTACGCCATCTCCTCCTCGCTCATCAGCTTCTACATCCCGGTGCTGATCATGGTGGGGACGTACACACGGATCTACCGCATCGCTCAGACCCAGATCCGGCGCATCTCCTCCCTGGAGAGCGCGGCGGCGGTGGGGCGAAGTGCGCGAAACCACCACCGCATGTCGACCCACGAAGAGAGTTCGCTGAAGACGTCCTTCAAGAGAGAAACCAAAGTGCTGAAGACCCTCTCCGTCATCATGGGGGTCTTCGTGTTCTGCTGGCTGCCCTTCTTCGTGCTGAACTGCGTGGTGCCGTTCTGTGACGCGCAGCGGGCCGGCGCCTGCGTCAGCGACACCACCTTCAGCGTGTTCGTGTGGTTTGGCTGGGCCAACTCTTCCCTGAACCCGGTCATCTACGCCTTCAATGCAGACTTCCGGAAGGCCTTCTCCACACTCCTGGGCTGTGGGCGGTTCTGCTCCAGTTCTGAGGTGCAGGCGGTGGACTTCAGCAACGAGCTGGTGTCCTACCGCCACGACACCACCCTGCAAAAGGAAGTGCTTCCGGGTCAAAGTGTGCAGAGACAGGAAATGAACTTCGACAAAGTCTCCGTCATTTCCGGTGATTCCCGGCGCCACCGGAACCTGCTGCTGCCCTCTATCCTGCAGAGCGAGGCGGAGATCTGTCTGGACCTGATGCCCTTCAACTCATCCGGACCTGCCGACTGCTACCTGATCCCAGGTCAGATCCCAGACCTGTGAGGGGTCCAACATCTGGGACAAGTGGAGCCAAATTCAGATTTTATTTTTACATTTTATTGTCTTTTACTGGACTTTAAAGACTCTGCACGCAGGTTTACTTCACACTCTACTGGTTTCCTGTGTCGATGAGTTCTCAATCTGGACCTCCCATCATAGGGAAGAGTTCAGAGGACTTAAAACCCAGAAATGAGTTGGGATGTGTTCTTCGGATTCCCTCCCTTTCCTTTAGACACAGGCCACTGAAGCACATTCTCCTGGTGTCCAAATGTTGGTTCTTCACTTCTGTGATGCCAATGGACCCAAGAAGGCTTTCAGCCATTGACTGATCGGGAGGGAGACGTCTGAAGATCAGCGGATAGCTTTTTTGAGATTGAAAATATGGGAAATGCAAGGATGTGTGTTTGGAGAACAAAGTGAGGATGTTGAGAGAAGCTTCAGTGATATAGGATGAACGAATGAGAAGAGGCTAATATCAAGAATCCAATCCAGATCTGTGGATCGTTTGAAGAATAACTGAAACTACAAGAGCATATTCTTCTTGGACTTTATTTCCGGGATTTAAATGTTGTTGAATCTTTGCTTTTTATCCTCAAAAAGACAGAAGTGTAAGAAATAAAGTGGAACTGACGCTTTATTTTCCCCCCAATCATTCTTCACATTGTGCATTATTCTCCACTGTTCCCAGTACTTTAAATGGGCTCTACTGGTCATGTTCAGCTGCTCCACGTCCAGAGCAGCGCCGCTAGGACCCTGATGAGAGGACAGCACCCCCATCCTCAAATCCCTGCCCTGGTCCCGGTCTCACTCAGGAAGTGCTCCCTCCTACCTCAGAGAAACCTCCGCTCTGGAAAAGATGACCTCCTCCGTCCCCCCCCAGGACCAAACCCAGAACCATGGGAGACTGTGGGTGCTTTATTAAAGTGTTCCATGCTTCTGATAAACGAATAAATACAGCTCAGTTTAATTAAGTGTACTTATCTTCTCCAAAGGGGGAAATTGTTTTCCAAATGTTTCAAATCCACAAATTATAATAAATGGTCAAGTCATTTTAGTTCCCAGGTAATCTAAAGTGCGTTACGTTAGCATCACCACACACAATAAAGGATAAGTGCATAAGAGAGAGGATGTTGTTCAAAGTCTGCTCTGAAAATACAGAATAACCTGCAAAAAGTAAATGAATTCATGTGGAACACCAGTCTGTCGTCTCAAGCTCTAAGAGTTACGGTAATTCAAAGCATGCATTTAAAACCATCACACTTCAGAGCATAAATGACCTGCAAAGACACAGTTTGCATGTCTAAAAGCAAACACAGCGTCTGTAGAAACACACTATTATCCAAGGGCTGTTCCATAGAGAAGGTTCACCTTCAGCTGAAAGCAGGAAAGGTATGAATATTAGCAGAGCCATAGAGCAGCTTGGCCCGCCCTGCAGGACTAAAGCACTTTATTGTGGAGCTTTTTATCCGAGCTGTTTGCTTTGGTGAGTGACGTTCTGAACCGGGCTGTGTTTGATGTGAGCGCTTGGGTCTGGACCTTTGATATGTTAAAGACAGACGATAATCAACAACAATTACACAATTAGCTTCAGTGGTTAATTGGCTCTTCAGGTAATTGCAGGAGGTTTCAGTCGGGGAAACATCAGGGTGAAGAGAGGAGCGGATCTGGATGTGAAGGTCCAAAAGCTTCTGTACAGCCGTGTTTAGAAAAGACAGTCAATGGGTTTCAATATTGGACAGTTTTCTCACAGGTTTCAGATCTTGAGAACATTTTGACGGTAAAATTGTATTTCCTACGGAGGTCGACAGTTTCAAACCTCTTCCATCAGGACGAACTGCTGATGCAGATACAGAAACTCAGGTCAGAACTCATGCAGAAACATCTGCAGCAGCTCTTCAACACCTACAGAAACATCTGCAGCAGCTCTTCAACACATACAGAAACATCTGCAGCAGCTCTTCAACACATGCAGCATTTAGAGAACAATCAGCAGAGGAAACATGAGCAGCGTTTACTAAAAGCTGCAGAAACCAAACGCTGCAAGAAGCTCCAACACAACGGAGACCAGGGGACACTAAAGAGAGACGCACACAGCTGGAGACCAGGGGACACTAAAGACAGACGCACACAGCTGGAGACCAGGGGACACTAAAGAGAGACGCACACAGCTGGAGACCAGGGGACACTAAAGAGAGACGCACACAGCTGAGACCAGGGGACACTAAAGAGAGACGCACACAGCTGGAGACCAGGGGACACTAAAGAGAGACGCACACAGCTGGAGACCAGGGGACACTAAAGAGAGACGCACACAGCTGAGACCAGGGGACACTAAAGAGAGACGCACACAGCTGGAGACCAGGGGACACTAAAGAGAGACGCACACAGCTGGAGACCAGGGGACACTAAAGAGAGAAGCACACAGCTGGAGACCAGGGGACACTAAAGAGAGACGCACACAGCTGGAGACCAGGGGACACTAAAGAGAGACGCAAACAGCTGGAGACCAGGGGAGACTAAAGAGAGACGCACACAGCTGGAGACCAGGGGACACTAAAGAGAGACGCACACAGCTGGAGACCAGGGGACACTAAAGAGAGAAGCACACAGCTGGAGACCAGGGGACACTAAAGAGAGACGCAAACAGCTGGAGACCAGGGGAGACTAAAGAGAGACGCACACAGCTGGAGACCAGGGGACACTAAAGAGAGACGCACACAGCTGGAGACCAGGGGACACTAAAGAGAGACGCAAACAGCTGGAGACCAGGGGAGACTAAAGAGAGACGCACACAGCTGGAGACCAGGGGAGACTAAAGAGAGACGCACACAGCTGGAGACCAGGGGACACTAAAGAGAGAAGCACACAGCTGGAGACCAGGGGACACTAAAGAGAGACGCAAACAGCTGGAGACCAGGGGAGACTAAAGAGAGACGCACACAGCTGGGACCGGAGCTCTGGGTGACGTTCAGGAATAGAAATATTGTTTCTCTTGTGGATCCATGGCTTCAGGGAGGTCAAAGGTCAGGAAGCACATCATCACACACACATACACACACACACACACACGCACACACACACACTTTCATCTGCAGGAGAAGAGGGGGGGTTGTGTTGGAGCCTCTTCACTCTTCAGCCTGGAACAACACTGTCTTTGTGTCTGCTCCAGATGCACTACAAGGTAATTGCCCCCCCCCCATTTTGTGTACAGCACACTGAACTCAAAGCGTGGACTTTTGTTAGGACTGTGCTTCCCTACGCCTCATTGTATGTCCAACATGGCCAGAACATGTACATACAAACTAGATTTTGTATTGCACGTTTCTTTCTCAGTTTGTCGGCATTTATTTCAGTCAAATAAAATATAATCAACATGAAGCTCACTTCACACCTTCCACAACTCCATCTGCAGTTGCAAGTCGCAGTTAAAACTCTAAAAGATGCTTTATTGGTTTTATTTTTGGTGCACACTGCACACTAAGAAACATGTATAGTACTTCAATTAACCAAAGCACATTAATGAACTTTCCCCCTCTCGCTCACAGGGCAAAGGATTGTGGGTCAGAATAAGAGAAGCATGCTGCAGAATGAGGATAGCTTGGTGTTTTCCACATCACACAAACCATGCATCGGGATAAGTAATGTTTGGCAGTATGGTAGAGCAGGCAGGGGGGGTAACAGGCTGCAGGACTGAGAGTCTCCAGGTGTTTCTAATGAGTTTAATCAGAGCAGAGCCTGAGGAGCTTCATCAGATCACAGCCTCTGCTTCTGCTGCAGGAAACATGGACCTCACAACGTCTCTCAGGTGAGGACAAACATCCATCAGGAGCGTGTGAATGTGGCCTGGATGGAGATATCTGTCGCTGCCAGCTGTATGAAACACAGAGAGAAACTGAAGCAGAAGTTAAGAAATGTGGGGTGGGACTGTTAAATCTGCGAGACAACTTTAAACCTTAATTTGAACACTGGAAAAAGACTGGGTTGATGAAGAGGATGTAGCTTTCTGATTTATTTACTTCTTTGTAGCTCACTGTTTTTCTCCAATGATCTGTGGTCCTCACTCCAGTATAGTAGGTGTGGTAATGCCCATTAAAAGCGAGGTGCTACCCGCCGTAAAAGAAGAAGAAGAAGATGAGTCTGATCACTTTGAGCTGCTTCTGAGGGTTCATGTCTGTGTGCAGGACTCTTTGGCTCTGCCTGCTGCTGTCTGCCCCTGGGGAGGGGTTTCCTGCAACAAGCAGAGGTGAGTCTTCTGACTAAACACAGATCGCTTCAGACTTGGACAAAACAGAAGTTGTGACTACTGTTCAATCTGCAAGACCTTGAAACAAAATGACAAAGAGCAGCACTGTTTTAACTCCTTAAACAAGTTTCAGACGGGCAGAAGAATCAGCTTTTGTGCATTAAGATTAAGAAACACCTTTGCTGATCCCGTAGCAGAAAAACACACAGACTCTGTGTATTTGGTCTGATTGGGACTTGAACCGGCGACCCTACACATGGTACTAGAAGTTAAAAAAGGAATGAGTGGAAGAATCAAGAATCACAAGTTCAGATCAGAAGTTAAACAAAAACTTGAAGAAGCAAATGTTAAATAAAAAAAGCCGTGTTTTATAATCAATTTGGTTCAAAGCTTTTCAAGTACAGTGCACTTTTATATTTATTGTGCCGTTCTTCTGCTACGTAATGTTGTGTTGAAGAAGCTACCCCCTCCAAAGTTTGTTGTGCGTAAGACGTGTTTGTGTTGAATTGCAAATGATCCAAAGTAATTCTGCACCGAAGTGTATAATGGACCTGAAATCTGTCCCTGCAGACTACGTATACCCCTACACGGCTGCCTGGGGCTCTGGAAGATCCAGCCCTCGCTTTGGAGGCCCTCCTCTGAACCTGCAGTATGGAACTGCCCCCCCAGAGGACAGCAGCCAAACTGGAAACCAGTCCCCGTCCGGTGGGGCACTTTAACAAATAAAGAACAACCTGTTTGATTTTTAAACGTTTCAGTTTTGGACGGGCAGAATGTTGAATATCATTTCTTGTGCAAAACACAAACGATGCCTTTGAATTGCAAATGATCCAAAGTTCTTCTGCACTCAATGATTTCTTGGACCTTACATCTGTCCCTACAGACTACGTATACCCCCCCACTGAGGCGTGGGGCTCCAGTGGAGGATCTGAGCCCCCCTCTGGTGGTGGAGCTCCCAGTGCGGCTCCACCCAGTTACGAGCCGAACAAGTTCATCGAGACTTGGGATTCAAACCAACCCTCCAGTGCTGCTGCAGTCCAGTCCCAGGATGAAGGGTCCGGCAGCCCCACTGCTCCCCCTCCTGGATTTAAGGTTCCCATCGTCTGGGATCAGCCTCCCTCTGAACCTGGTCCCGCCGGGACCTCCGATGAGGGTGCCGGTGTGGCGACGTCCCGCCTGGTCCACAGCGTTTCTCCTGCTGCCTGGAACCAGCTTCCAATGTTGGACTTTGGTGAAGGACCTGTTCCGTACATCGGGGCTCCTGGAGGGTACCACTTGGGTCCTGGATCCTTTCCTTTCGGCATCATTGAGTCTGTGGAAAGCGGCAGTAAGTCTTCCAATGACCTTTGAATTGGTTCTGAAGCTTTGATATAACTATGTTCTCCATAAACTGCTGTACATTTGGAAACCCGTCTGTAGTTGCAGATGGTACTGCAGCTGGATTTGTTGATGGACCCGTTCCCTCTGACGGTGCCACTCGTTACACAAACGCAGACCCGACAGAAGAAGGCAAGTCTTTAAATTCTTTACTGGTTTAGAAGCATAAAATGAACTTCATTCCCTAAAAACTTGGACATTTTGCCTTCTTTTTCCAGGTCGGACTGGTGGAAACACAGCTCTGGTTGGTGGGTTTGTAGATGGACCCTATGACGGTGCCACTCGTTACACCAACGCAGCCCCGACAACCGGTGGTCAGTCTTTTAACTTTTGGACTAGTTCAGAAGCTTTAAATGAACTATATACTCCATAAACTGCTGGACATGTTGCCTAAAGCTGTGTCTGGTTCCAGGTCAGACTGGTAGTAACCCAGCGTCCACCGGTAGACTTGATGAAGGACTTGATCCCAGAGGTGGACAACCTACTGGTTTTGCTAACCCTAACCCAGTGACAAAAGACAGTAAGTCTTCTAACCTATTAGTTTTCCTTTGTCTCCTCTGCACTTTGCCTAAATCTGTCTCTGGTTTCAGGTCAGACTGGTAGTAACCCAGTGATGTCCTATGATTATGGAGGTTTTCCTTTCGGACACATGGACTCTGCAAACAAAGACGGTGCATTTCCCAACAATTGTTAGTTTGGAAGCTAGACATCTCATTGACTTTTTGCCTAAATCTGTCTCCAGTTGCAGAAAGTAACACCCCGGCCTCAGGATTTCATGATGGACCTGATCCCTATAGTGGTGCTACTCAATACTCCAACGCAGGCTACCCAGTGACAAACGACGGTAAGTCTTCTAAGCTGTTTCTGGTTGGTAGGTCCGGATGTGTAAACTGTAATATCTAAATGCTGCTTCTGTGTTTAGTTGTGACAGAAAGCAGAGCGATCCCGAGCTCGGCTACCAGCTGGACGGTTGGTGGACCGGATCCTAAAGGCGGTCCTGCTTTGGGCGTCTTGTTCGGTGCTGATTCTTCACCATCCAGCTCCAATGGCCAAACGTTTGTTAAGCAGCCTGTAGGGGGCGCTGACGAACCACCCTACGACCCGTATCGTGACCCAGCCGTCGGGTTTTCCTGGGTCGGCACCTCGCTCATCAAACCCAACAACTGGAGGCCACAGATCCAGGGTCCCGGCCTCTGGGAACCGAACACAGAGACGCCGGCGAGCAACATATCCCCTCCGCTGCCTTCGTCCTACATCGTCCAGTCCAGGAGCGGCTACTGGCGGCAAAAGGAAGTCCTATCCCACACCAGTTACTCCCCAAAGTTTGAATCCCGGGACTTTGAAGCACCGAGGAGGCGGACGGCACCGGGGAGTCTTTCCATTGCAGGAACCAAGGTCTTCTGAGGTACACCGCACACCCGTTTAAGCTCCACATGCACGGGGACTTTAACGCTGGAGAGATGAAGAGGTAACTCTTTAGTTGCACAATAAATACAGAATAAATGACTCGCTGCATGTAAAGCACAGAGATTATTTACTGCTATAATCCAAAAACACACGGAGGAATCCCATTGGTCCAGAGAGATGCTGCCTTCAGGGACCAACACAGAAACACCATTTTATTGATTCATGACTAACCTTTGACTTTTTCTTGCAGGCGAACTCTGACAGTTTCCTGGAAACGTATGAATAAAAACCATTGTTTCAGACCATAACGAAGTTTTGGCTTCTTTGTCAGTCTAAGCTGTTTACTGGCACTGTGCATTGGTGACCATTAACTCCACCTCACAGGCGGGAAAACTGCCGGGGTATATTTAAAAACGTGACTGTAACCGTCTGACCAAAGACTGGAAACTGAGAAAATATTAAAATATGAGTCTCGCTGCTCTCATCTTTAAATTGTTCTCTTCGTCCTCACACACTGATTACTGAGTGGACATCTGTCCTCTGAAGAGCCTCTTCTGAGCAGCAACAACACACGCACACACAGTCTGCTGGATCTGCAGGAAACATGGAGCTGCAGCGGTAATCACTCAACATTATAACACACTGCGTCATGCAGGAAGATAGACATGTTTAGAAATGTCTGAACAACACGTATAAATGTCCCGAAAAATGGGACATTGTTTAGGGAAATAACCTTCTGTGAAAAGTTATAAAACATAATGTCTGCACTTCAACGCCCCGACGAGCCACGAAACAGACGTGTGTGTGTACTCTGCTGATGAGCCTCTCCACTTTTGATGATCTTGTGTCTGCAGGCGTTGATCTCACACACACACACACACACTCTCTCTCTCTATGTATTATAATATCGTGTTTGTAGTTCTGCTGCCTCCTGGTGGCTAAAACCGGAACTGAACTGTGAACCAAAATATAGATGACTTGGAGACCGTATCCTATGTTTATATTTTATGGTCAGTAGTCTGGTGTATGACAGTGTTTTCTGATATTATCTAGAACAGCGTTTCTCAAACTATGGGCCGCGGACCGGCGCCGGTCCACAGAGCCGGTGAAACAGTGAAATGATGCCCCCCCCCCCCGACTGAATTTCTTGCTTCAAGACTCTATAATGTGAACTGTTAGAAAGCCCACACACTGACATCATGAGTGTGTGTGGTGATGATGTCATTGTCTTTCCTGATTTGAGTTGTTGAATGACGTCATCGGAGCAGCCGGTGAAATGTTGTACTTCCTGTTGTGGTTTGTGGCGGCGGGTGACACAGCGCTTTCCCTCAACATCTCCTTTACTGTGCTGCTGGTCAGTGCTGTGCGTAACTACACAAAGGTGAGCTTCATTTGTGCAATGCGAATGTGTTTGTGTGTAGTAAGTAGACAACACGGATCTGTGATGGCTGTCTCTAGCTCGTTAGCGGGGCCGGATGCTAGTGCTAGCTTAGTTGCTAACTTCTGGGTACCGTTTATTTCACTCGCTTGTTTGTGCTGTTGTATAATTATTGAGTTATGGATAACTGATCATTATTAATGTCATCCCCTTGTTTGTGCTGTTGTATAATTATTGAGTTATGGATAACTGATCATTATTAATGTCATCCCCTTGGTTGTGCTGTTGTTGCAGCCCACAGCTACACATGGCCAAGAACGTTAATGAGAGAGCGTTTAATTGTGACTGTAAAATCAGTCCTATCCTAGGCTCAGTTTGTTCAGCCAAAATAAAACCATTCTGATGTCTGTGGGGAATGTTCATGAAAATCAGTTCGGGTTATTTAGCATTGCTATTTTTGGTAGTTATGTTCAGCCAAAGCACTTTTGTAGGGTTATATATATCTATGGGCACATAGACCTGTAATTATTAGAGTCTAATAATGAGGATACTAATCATAATAGTGATAATTATAGTTATCATAGTATTTATAATTATTATATCTATCTACACAAAGGGGCGGGGCCAGGGTTTGGGGCCTCTTAACCCAAAAGTCTGACATGACAAAGAAGTTTGAGACAGCTGATCTAGAGATCACTCTCTCATTATACTCTGTTTATTTATACCTCCTGTGCCATGCCGTAAACCAAACCTTCTCCAGATTTAGGATCAATAAAGTAAATCTATTCTAATTTGTACTTTAACATGTTTCCTTTATCTGATATCCATGAAAAAAATAAGACATGTAGGACCTAAATAAAGTGCAGGTGTAGTTTCTGATCCGTCCACACGATGGCGTCAGTGTCCATCCTCAGGGTAAAACAGCAGCAGGTTTTAATTTGCTTTAATACACATTTCTGTTATAACTGCACAAAACATCCTGCTATTAATCTGTATTCATGCATATTTAACCTCAAGTAAGTTTGTTTTATTGTATTTGTTTATATCTTTTTAGTTCTTGGAACAGACTTTACCTCCAAAACAATTCATGAAAAATGTCCCACACACATTCACAAAAATCTGAAAATACCAGAAAATATTTAAATCATCACACACACACACACACACACACACACACACACACACACACACACACACAGATTTCTGGTTTTCAACACCAAAAAACAATTCGCAAAACCATTGACCTCCACACCAGGGGACAGGAAGTGATGAAATGCTGACTCATGACTTTCTAGGACCCATTCCTGCACCTCTCTCCTCGATGATGGAGCTCTACACTGCTCCACTCCCTCCGTCGGCCCTGATGGACTTCAGCTCCTGCTGGGTGGTGCTCTGAGTTCCCGAAGAGGACGGTGCATCGTCCCCGGCTTCCCCCCCGCAGCGCAGGGCTGTGGGCAGCGATCTGCACAGCGCCTTCCTGAACATGGAGCTGGAGAACACGTAGACCACCGGGTCCAGCGCAGAATTCAGGAAGTTCATCCCCAGAGACACGATGTTGAGCTGGGTGAAAGTGTAGAAGGAGGCGCAGTCCCAGGGCCGGAAGGAGCGGATCGCCCAGATCCCAATGGTGGTGACGGTGGTGGGCAGGAAACACACCGTGAAGACCACCACGATGGCCACGCACACCCGCATCGCCTTTCGCACCTGAACAACAACAAAGATGTATTTAACCTTTCATACACCGGGAGCTCAACGTGCTGAATCTCTCTCAGTAAAATAAAAACCTTCTCCGGGTTCCCCATCTGGCGGCCCCGCAGGAAGCTGTGTATCCGGAAGGAGCAGAAGAGCAGCATGGCGGCCGGCAGGATGAACTCCAGCACCGTCAGGACACGGTGCATCCCCACCAGGACGATGAGGGCGCGGGACGCCTCCTTGTAGGAAGTGAAGAAGAAGCACTGGGTGCGCTCGCCGCGGCCCTTGATGTGGTTGTAGGCCAGCATGGGAACCCGGGGGCCGATGACCAGCAACCAGACCAGCAGCGACACCAACACAGCCTGACGCTTCGTCATGTTGTTGAACCGGTGGTGGGGGTGGACCACCTGCAGGGGGAGAGCGGAACTCTGTCAAGACTTTTTATAAACTCTGTAAGTCTTATCCTAAACTAAACCCTCTTTGAGACAGGAAGGGTTCCCTGTGTCAGACCACGGGCGCCACCTTTATAGCATCTTCAGCGACCTTCCCTCACTTTGAGGTAGCGGTAGACGCGTTTGTTTTGCTCACCTTGAAGTAGCGGTAGTTCCTTTCCCTCACTTTGAAGTAGGGTTAGACGCGTATTGCTCACCTTGAAGTAGCGGTAGATGGCTACCACGGTCATCAGTGCAATGCTGGCCGAGCGGTTGGAGAACATCAGGAAGAGGTTGATCCGGCATAACCCGTCTCCGAACACCCAGTGTCCGCGGAGCAGGGCGTCGATCCTCAGCGGCAGACTGACCAGCGCCAAGAAGTCGGCGATGACGAGGTTGAAGAGGAACAGCGTGTTGGGGTTCCACGCCTTCAGTTTAAAGCAGAAGATCCACAGGGCGACTAAGTTACCCAGAAGCCCCAGGATGACGTCGATGGTGAGGACCGGAGGCAGGATCAGACCCTCGAGCTGGATGCCGACTGGAGGGCAGCCGCCTCCACCACCGTGGGGGGCCGCGGTCGTGAAGTTCAACATCGTGGTAACGTTTAGCTCCGTTAGCATCTTGGCTAATCCTATCTTTACTCTAATTCCCAGTAGAACCACCCAGAATCAGATTATTTTTAGCTGCTTCTCGATGACACACCCGGGTTGACACACAGGGTATTATCCAGATGAACTCACACAGGAACGTGTCGTGATTCAGGAAATTAGCCAATTCCCCTTTTCACCTTCTCCTTTTCTCTGACCTGTGTTAAAAATGAGGAAAAACAGAGTCTACTTTTCAACGTTGGTACATAACTGCACTTCCTCTAAGGTCAGAGGAATCATGGGGAGTCTGATGCAACATATAGGGGTTTATTATCATTAGACATTATTTTAAAGCACATTTTGAAGATTTGAAATTGTATTATTTTTATTTCTCTATATTTTAATGACATTATTTATATTCTATATTTATTTGATATCATATTTGTATTCAACTGCACTTGAACATCTCAGAATATTATTGTTTATGTTAATTCA
Organism: Eleginops maclovinus; assembly: GCF_036324505.1. Lineage (NCBI taxonomy): Eukaryota > Metazoa > Chordata > Actinopteri > Perciformes > Eleginopidae > Eleginops > Eleginops maclovinus. The sequence continues at coordinate 784,545 of NC_086358.1, read as the reverse complement.
ATTAGATTAAGATCTCAAAGCTTTTCAAATCATAAATAAATATATATCTTAAAGTTCAAAGAAAGACTCTTTATTTTTCCTGTTTTTAATTAGAGGTATTTTATTGATTTTGTATTAATTACATTTCTTTTTTATTAACTTATTTTAAGATTTATTTTCTTCAAAATTGTAATAAAAATATTAAAGAAACCATCCTACACACACACACACACACACACACACACACACACACACACACATATATAAGTGAAATAGTACTATAATATTAAGAGGATGGTGTGTGTTATAGTAATAAGCAGAACTCACCCTGTGTTGTGAAGGGTTCAATCAGAACCAGCTCGTTATGAGTCGGTGTTTTTATGTCCCATGTTTCATCACCGCTACGTCAGACTGACTCGTCGCTGCAGGGTCAACAAGCGTTTCCTCTCAGGACCAAATGTACAAACTCTACAGGAAGTTTAGAAACCTCAGGATTACTGCTGTTGCTAAAGTGTGACGCTTCTGCCTGCTGGTGTTTTCCACCGTCTCTGAAACACGATACGAGTCATCTGATGGAGAAGATGATTGGATGATTGGATGATTGGAGTATTTTTAATTAAACGTCTTTTCCAAAATCAAACCGTTCAATCAAACGTAAAGGTGCCATAGAATGGAAAACTGTATTTACCTTGGCATAGTTGAGTAAGGAGAGTTCGGTACATTGAACGGACATACCGTGAACCAGAAGAAGAAGATGTACTTTATTGATCCCTCACAGGGGAAGGTCTTTCCCCACCCTGTAGTGTTCACACACAGCACACACAGATGATATACACGCACAGACACAACCACACGCATGCAGGAGAGGTGGCAGAGCAGGGAGGCTGCCAGGTACCCGGCGCCGGCGAGCAGTTTCGGGGTTCGGTGCCTTGCTCAAGGGCACCTCGGCAGTGCCTTAGGAGGAGACCTGGCACCTGTCCATCTACCAGCTCACTCCATTTCTCTGGTCCAATCGGGACGTGAACCGGCGACCCTTTGGACCCAAGTCCAACCCCTGCAGACTAAGCCACTGCCGCCAAACACCATTGAATCCTCCTTCAGGTGCAAATCATGAATATGCATACCACAGCGGTACAACGGGCGGATTACAACAATCAGAGAACCATTTCAAATACCAGGCAGGCTTTCTGTGGCACCTTTACGGTGTAAGTGACGTCCATGTGATGCTTGTGTGTGCTATCATGGGGAAATAAGGAGCATGGACTGAGATAAACAAGCGATCTCTACCAGATTTAAATATAAAAGGAAATCTTTTGTCTTTAATTTTTCACAATATTCTTGACATTTATTTAGTTGTTTTGATGAAATTACTGGTTAGTTTTTGCATTTTTAAAATGTATTTAGAGGTTTTTTTCTACATTGTACTTAAGCTGTTTGGAGTTCCTGTTTTTTATGAATTAAGGACATTCTATATATTTTACTATTCGTAATACCAATTTGTTCTTTAGCTTTCTCTGTACGTACTGTCACTGAATACTTAGACTGAGTTGTAATTTTAACCCATCCTATTTCAAATACATACATTTACAAAGCTGATGATCCTGCTGCCATATCCTCCCAAACCTTCCCCAGTAACATCTCATCACATAAACACAACGTGAAACCACTTTAAAGAAAACACCTGCAGATCCAGGAGGGCACATGTGGGACTCTCTGATCTCCTTCTGATGTTTTCACTGCTCTAATCCTGTGTGTGTGTGTGTGTGTGTGTGTGTGTGTGTGTGTGTGTGTGTGTGTGTGTGTGTGTGTGTGTGTGTGTGTGTGTGTGTGTGTGTGTGTGTGTGTGTGTGTGTGTGTGTGTGTGTGTGTGTGTGTGTGTGTGTGTGTGTGTCAGCAGGGATTAGTGAGTAAAGGTAAGCGTGTGTCTCTTCCCGTGAAGGCGGATTTCTATCCCTCCGTCCTCGGATGAACCTCCTCTTTCTCTCTCTCCCTTCACACACACACACACACACACCCCCACACATCGACACACACGTGCAGCCCTGACACAAAGTGTGTGTGTGTGTTTTCATTCGTGAGATGCCATTTCTCCCAGAGGACTCTGAGGGACTCCATGTCTCTGCTCTCCTGGTAAGCTCCTCCTCCTTTGTCTCTCTTTTATTTTCAGAATAGGACTCCTGAAGGAGCTGCGGGGGGGCTTTTGTTTTCTGCAGACGCCTCGTGCATGTGCTCAGTATGTGCTCAGTCATGCATGTGAAAGGGACATCCCAACGTGTATTATTGTTCTGCCATCAGCTCCTCCAGGGTTATCCTGTTACACTAACATGCACATTGGTCGGAGTGAGCTGGCTGAAAGATGCTGTTACCTTCTTTGTGCGTGTTTTCTGTACTGCAACCTTAACGTGATGGTCATAACATTCATGCATGTGCACATCTGTACATCATGCATGTTAACAGCTGCTGTAAAGGGACATACCAACATGTTTAGAAGAGTGTATTATTTGACCAGTGCTTCTCAGGGGGATTCAACTTACCGTAACTTAATATGCGTGCTGATCCGTGTGTGGTTAAACAGAGTACAAACGGTGCAGTAATCATCTTTTATGGGGCTTTTTGTTCTGATGCACACAAGTCCTCATGCATGTGCACATCTGTACATCACGCATGTTAGCGGCTGCTTTAAAGTCCGATACCGAACATTCAACAAAGGAAAGGAATTATTCCAGGGCTCTAACAGTCTGCAAACTGGTGCATGCAGCACAGTATTCTGGAGGGGAGTTTTCTATGTTTCTTTGCTATTTTTAAACTCCTGCCTCTCCATACCTTAATCCAACTTCACCAGAATGAATTTTGAGTCTGGTGGCGTGAGCTGCCGCAGCCTGCGCAGATAATCTGTCTGTTTGGGATCTGTGAAAACATCTGCTGCCCTCCCAGACAGGAAGTCTCTCACAGTTCGGTTTGGGGCGTTTGGGTTGTCCGTTCCCTCCGCCTGGACGCTCGTTAGATCTGTCTGCTGGAGGAAAGGTGAAGCGTTGAGGACGTTCTGTTTTCAGCTACAACACAACGCAGGATTTTGTGATCAGTTTGATCGCTCCCCTGTGTCTCTGAGTTTATTTGTGTGTAAATTGATTTTGATGCATTAATGAACCCCCCACAGAGGCCCTGAGGAGTGTGCCAGGGGCGGTCAGGTGTCTCAGGTGCGCTGTGGACAGGTGTGAGGATGAGGTGAAGGGTTTTGGACCCGGGGTAATCTCATTATGTGCTTACAGGCCTCAGCTGCTGTTGGGTCACCTTCAGTTTGTGTCCAGTGACCCACTTCCAAAATCTGGGTCATTAACCCCTCGTGCACCCTTTGAAGACGTGGTGTTCCCTCTCCTGCAGTTCTGAAGGCGTTAGTGCATGTCAATGGTCTGCAGAGGCCAGAATACCTGTGTTCCTCCAGAAGGAGTTTCTATCTTAAGTTGAAACTGATGAGAAACCTGATACTAAGTGTTTCTTGACTTTGGGAGCAATATTTAAGGCTTTCGGAAAGAAGTCAATGGTTTTCTGGATGTGTTTTTTGCTGTTATTCTGAAAAAGGTCTGAGGTTAACACGAGCTGGAGAGATTTTTTATCAGTAAAAGACAATAACTCCCCCACACCTTTTTCCTCAACCTGTCTCAGACAAAAAACTAATGAAGGAGTAATCCTAAAAACACTTTCCTGAGAAATACACCTCAATTAATTTCCCTTTTCCTTCCGTAGAAACGTATTTGTGTTCATAGGTGTGGTGGGGGGTATGGGGGGGTGTTTCCGGCCCTGCGAGGTCCAGCCTGTCTGACTCAGTGACGTCTGAGCAGAAACACAGTGTCAGTCTGCAGAGACCGGACCAGCAGACAGCAGCCGGATTACCTCCGTAATGCTCCTTTCATTTATTTGTAATCACTGTTTGTTTGGGCTGTTCAAGAGAGGGCACACTCCATCGGTCTGGGTGGGAGGACAATCAGAGCATCCTGGGATTAGAAATTGAGGAAGAGGAGGAGGAAGGTTTCTGATTCTGCCTTTGTGTTCTCTGCGTGTTGTCAGGACCATCATGGGCCCGCACGGCACCAACAGAGCTGTTCAGCGGCTGGAGTTTTGCAACTGCAAGAAGGGACTCGGTGAGCCTCAAACTGACCTCTGAGACCTCTGCTGCAGACTAATGGTTCTTAACGTGCGCAGGAACGTCTTTAGGCTGAAGTGTAGACAGAATACGTTTAGACATCTTTTCAGGTTTGGCTTGGTTTGTTTAATCTTAGTACACTTATGCAACTTGTATTAAAAAGTACCACGTTAACAAATAGTCTTTACTTTTCAAGTCAAGCAAAGAAAAGAGAGAGTCATTCTTAGTCGCTAACAAAACATGTATGTATCATGCTGGAAAATGTTTCCAAATCTTATAAAAAGTAGGGAAATAAAATGAGAAATTGCAAATGTAGAAATATTAAATAAATGTAAGAACATTTAAGAAATAGGAAAATGTAAGAAGGTGTAGGATAATGTAGGAAGATAACCTGTGCATCTCTGCTCAGGTGTGAAGATCATCGGGGGGTACAGAGATCTGACCGGAGAAGAGTTCGGGATCTACGTGAAGAGAGTCGTCGCCGGGGGGCTCGCCGCTCAGGATGGTAAAGGAGGGGTGTTATTATTTATACTAATATTATCCTAATCATTATGTCCTCCCTCCCTCTCTGTTCCAGGGCGCTTGAGGTCCGGTGACCTGATTGTTGACGTCAATAACATCAGTCTGATGGGCGTGACCAATGAGAGGTGAGTGCACCGAGTCTGAAACCACCTCTGAGTCCGAGGGATTCAGTGTGAACACTCATGGTCCCAGAGGATGCCCTTTAGGACTCCTGCCTCTTCCGTTTTATTTGTCAGTGCTTAATGTTTGAATCCTTATTATAAAGGGTCATCAACACAGGTGACAGATATTTCTTTGATGCTGTTTGAATGATACCATGTGGTGTTTGGGAATTTGGAAGATCATTTTGCACGACCCGAAGGTTGCAGTTGGTCGTATCTTTCTCCAGCTCGCCAACATCCTGAAAACATCCTGAGTAAAACACACAGGCATCAGTGAGAGGGAGTTGGCGTTATTTCAGGTGTGAGGTCATCATGGCCCTCTCATGGCGTCTGGCACCACCTAGTGGCAGTGTGCTGTAACAGCAGACGCTGTTTTCTTATTGGTCGGCTCAGGTCATGTGACTCATGGTTTCAATCAGGAAATGACTATGGCTGCAAGAGCTCTCCATGTGGTCGGACTTGAATTGATATACAGCGCATATTGTAGAATTTAGCAGGACCGTGTCTCTGTTACATTGTGTCCCCTAAACATGACGCTCCCACGGCGACTCTGTGAGGACCTCACCTCATTAACTTCTGTATTAACGACGTCCTCTTCCTGTCTGGCCTCTGATAGGGCGGTGGAGAACCTGAGGATGGCGTCGCTCTCCAATCACATGACGCTGCTGATCGCCAGAGACGAGGAGTCCAGGTGAGACAGAAACACTCGGGGGGGATTGAGAAAGGGTTTTGATTTACTTTGGCAATCAGGCAGAGAAAAGTGCAAGTTTCACCAAACTGAAAAAGGAACGTCAACACTCCACTCCTATTGGTTAGCGCTCCAACACATTGTACGTGATAGGCTAAGGGGGCGGGACAGCTCTAATCAACGGCCAGCTAACCAATCAGAGCAGACTGGGCTCTGGTTTCAGACAGAGGGTGAAAAGAGATGCAAAACGAAGATCTTTCTGAACATTAAAGCATGGATTCCTTCAGTGTGTTGAAGGTCAGCTTTCAGGAAACGTTCTCTGATTATTCCTCTTCCCTTCGGTCGTCCGAACACCAGCTGACGACCCAGCAGCAGGAACAGGTTGCTCTCCCGCAGCGTCTCCTGTTGACCCGAGGCGTGTCGGTGTTTTCATCGCTCTGTGTTTCAGACTCTGATCTGAGCGGAGCCGACAGGCTGCTGTCGCCGGGGTTTTTCAAACAGAGACACACTGTGACACAATCAGGACGCTGCTGTCCGTCCAGGACACACACACACACACACACACACACACACACACACACACACACACACACACACACACACACACACACACACACACACACACACACAGCAGGAGCACACTTTACCTCTGCAGGACAATCCACAGACTGCACACACACTGCTCTCTGACGTCGACCGAGGGTCAGCAACATGACCCCACAAATGCATCCTACCCTCAGTATGTCCAGTGTTCCTCCTCCTTTCTCTGACTGTAGGGAATACAGCATCTAGGAAAATGTACAGTATGATATCTCAAATCTATTTTGTAATTGGGACATTTGTGGAACATTTAGAAGATTAAAAAATAAAAATAAAAATAGCAGTAAATCTCTCAGATGTTTAAAAATGTAGGAAAAGGAATTAACATCAAGGCGCTTTGGGGAATACAATGGTTCCTGTCTGACTGTGGGAATGTATCGGAGAAATGCAGGAACATGCAGTACCTGAAATGTGGAAAAATAAAGGGAAATGTATGAAATGAGCAGATGTGATTCAGTGCAGAGGATGATTTCCCAGCTCACAGCGGTTTATAATATCATTATATAACCTGTGTGTGTGTGTGTGTGTGTGTGTGTGTGTGTGTGTGTGTGTGTGTGTGTGTGTGTGTGTGTGTGTGTGTGTGTGTGTGTGTGTAAGCAGCTTTGTGTCGACACGTCAGGTTTTCACCTCGCAGCTCGACCTCTACTGTTGTTTTTGTTTCACACTCTCAAATAAATTCTGAGTAAATTACGATATTAATGTGCAGCTGCTGCGAGGATTTACCGCCGCCGCTGCGAGGACAACAACTGAAGGAAACAGCGCAGAGTGTAACGACGGAGCGGGGACATGTCTCCATGCTCTAATGTTCAGAAAGCTCTGTATTTCTCTCAGACTGCCTGTGCTGCAGCACCTCTTTTCACCCTCTGTCTGAAACCAGAGCCCAGGCTGCTGTGACTGGTCAGCTGGCCGCCTCTGTTCTGATTGGTCAACCAGCTTAGAGAGGTCCCGCCCCTTAGCCTATCAAATAGAATGTGTTGGAGCGATAGCCAATAGGAGCGGGAGTGTTCCATAGTGATGTCACTATGGGGAGTGTGACGGAGAGGAACCCCCTCTGGAGGGAACACAGGTATTTTACGCTTTACAGACCATTGACATGCACCTACAGCAGAGGAACACCACAGAAGAAGAATAGGGTCTCGTGAGTAAATAATGATGTTCCCTCTGCAGCCAGGAGGGGGAGACAGACACTCAGACATGTGCTTCATGGAATCACCATGGAAAAGAAAGCAGTGTTTACTCTGCAGGTAGAGTCAGAGTTCAAGAAGAATTTATTTATATTTACAATTTTAACAATATATATATTATTAAAATATATATTATTAATAATATATATTTTAATAATATATATTATTAATAATATATATTATTAAAATATATATTATTAATAATATATATTTTAATAATATATATTATTAATATATATTATTAATAATATATATTAATAATATATATTATTAATATATATATATATATATATATTATTAATATATATATATATATATATATATTAATAATATATATATATATATATATTATTAATATATATAAATATATATATATTATTAATATATATATATTTTAATAGTATATATATATTAATAATATATATTCATAATCCTAAATAACTATGTAAACAAAGCCTAACATCAAACCAGGTGAAGTACAGGCCAGAAACATGTATACTTTGCTGTTGGTTTGATGCACAACATGTACGAGGTATTTTCACATTATGATTCAAACGCTTTCTCTCCAGTTCAGGGTTTAATGATTCTTTGTGAATTTCCCAAAATGATTTTCATTTATTTGTTCTGTTTCTGGGTTTCTGTCAGGAGGGAGTTTGGAGAGCTGATGGAAAAATACGGATCCAATAATATCTCCTCTTCAGGACCCATGTCTCCCACACAGACCGCCACAGGTAACACACACACACACACACACACACACACACACACACACACACACACACACACACACACAAAGACTAACGTATAAAGCAGAAGAAGTGAATACTGTACAAAATGTCCTCTGTTCTGCAGAAATGCTTTTTTTTCATTTTCACTTTTTCCAAATAAATTAGACTTTTGCAAACGTCTCTCTCTCTCCTCATTATTCTGACTCCTTCTTCATGTGGCAATACTCATCTTCTTTTTGTCTCCCAAATCTTTTCCTTTTGATTTTCTTTTCCAACTTCAATTTTCAAATATCCACTTTTAACATTTCTGATTATTTTAAATTAATTTATTAAAATGATCACTTTTTCTTCTAAATTCTGAGGATCAGCTGTTCCTCTTCTCTGTCAGCGGATAGGCTAATACTTTAAGACTGAGTCTATACGTGATTGTGCTTACTTTGCAAAAAATGGCCCTTTGTGTCCCCAGAGTCTGAACTGTGTCAACACGTCCTTACAAACATGTCGTCTGCTTTTTAAATTCTCCTCATTTCTTCTGAAATTGTCGTGAAGTTTTAAACCTCATTTTGAATTTGAATTTTGAAAGCTCTTTGTATGTGTCCTCTGACTTTACAGAACTGCTCCCCTTTGCAAAATAATGAACCCCCTCTAAATCAATAATCCCAGTAATCGTGTCTTTATGAAACCCTCCCGAAGTGTCCCTGCAAGGATTCAAATGAGCCCCCGCAGACAGGAACACAGGACAAACTCACCAAGCCTTTATATTCAGTGATGTCCTTAAAGGGGCCTCTGACCCTCTTTCCCATCATCCTTCACTCTCTGTTTCCTCTTCTTCGTTAGTGTCAGGGAGGCTGACGGACACGGCCTCCTCCTCCTCTTCCTCCCGGTCGGAGAGTCCTCAGCTGCTGAGTCCTAAAGAGGGGGTCACGGCCCCCCCACACAGCACCACGCTGCCCCTCCACAACGTGCACAACCCCCCGCACGCCTTCAGGTAGGAAGCAGCTTCATTTCCACAAACTTCCCCATCTTTTGTTCATTGTTATTGACTCTCCTTGCAGTGACAGTGGGATCCAGCTGATCTGCGTTTCCAAGGGAACAGGCTTGGGGCTCGTCATCAGGGGCGGAGCTAACCGTGTCGATGGACCAATGGTGTTCATCCAGGAAGTGGTTCCTGGAGGAGACGCCCACAAGGTTAGCTATTTCTTGTTTTTTTATTTAGCACTTCATAACGTATCTAAATCCATTCATTCAAATAATTCAGAAATAGCATTTCATTTAGATTTTAGCTTTGTTGATGAATATTATTTGGAAAGATCTCCATCTCTACGTCCAACATGTACCACGGTGTTCAGGACGGGCGTCTGCAGGCCGGGGATCAGCTGGTCTCCATCAACAAAGAGTCTCTGATCGGAGTCACGTACGAGGAGGCGAGGAGCGTCCTGACCCGGACCAAACTCAGGTAGAAAACACTTCATACTTTAACTCAAATCAAACACAGAGCAGCTTCTAAAATAGAGCCCAAACGGACCCCCCTGTCCCGTGGTTCAGACCAGACCCCACGGTGGAGATCGCCTTCATCCGGCGCCACTCCTCCTCCGACTCGTCCTCTGGACTCCACAGCCCCGTCTCCCAGCAGGGGTCGGCGGGAGGATCCGTACCCCAGCAGAGGGCCTCGCTGCTGGGAGCCTCAGGGGCCCCGGGCTCCAGGATCACCTCCAGCAGACACCCGGCCTGCGAGATTCTGCCGGCCGTCAGCGTCACTCAGGTGAGGCACACCGGGGTTAATGGTGGAGGTTTGGGAACACACACACACACACACACACACACACACACACACACACACACACACACACACACACTCACTCACACACACTCTTTGTTAATGTGTGTAGGTGAGAGTTCCTGCAGTGAGAGCCGAGGCGACGCCAGAGAGCGACAGCAGCACAGAGACAAACCCTGGTATTTACTTATCATTATTTAATCACTTACAAATGAATGTACTTGCATAATAATAATAATAACAACAACAACAACAATAACAATAACAATAACAACAATAATAATAAATACATTTTTAAACCAATTAAAATAATAACATTGATAATAGCAGATTCAAACGGAGAGAGCTAATCAACAATATCCAAAAACAGCAAGGCAAGTGTATTTATATAGCACCTTTCAACACACGGCCATTCAAAGTGCTTTACAAACAGGAAAGACATTAAGAGCGTTAAAAACTGGTGCAGCAGAAACACGTTACAGAAGGCTTTCAAAAACAGTCATTTAAGAGCAAAGGTGATGAGATAAACTCAACCGCAGTAAAGTCTCAGTGCAGTGTGAGGTCAGACAGCTCTCTAAAAGCAGCGGCAAAAAGAAGTGTTTCCAGCCTGGATGTAGAAGCAGTAAGAGCAGCAGCGGACCTGCAGGGTTCTGGGAGATTGTTCCAGATACTTGGAGCATGGTAACTGAACGCTGCTTCTCCGTGTTTAGTTCTAACTCCGGGGACCTGGATTGATTTGGTCCCCTCTCTCAGTGTAAAGACCTCAGAACTGGACTGATGTGGTCCCCTCTCTCAGTGTAAAGACCTCAGACCTGGACTGATGTGGTCCCCTCTCTCAGAGTAAAGACCTCAGACCTGGACTGATGTGGTCCCCTCTCTCAGTGTAAAGACCTCAGACCTGGACTGATATGATCCCCTCTCTCAGAGTAAAGACCTCAGACCTGGACTGATGTGGTCCCCTCTCTCAGTGTTAGTGAGGACTCAGCTGCAGCTTCCTAACAGATGTTTTAGAGACCTGTAGAGACACCGTTACAGTAGTCCAGTCTACTGAAGATGAAAGCATGGACACGTTTTTCCAGATCCTGCTGTGACATCAGTCCTTTAATCCTAGATCTGTTCTTCAGGTGATAGCAGGCGGACTCAGGGACTGTTTTAATGTGACTGTTGAAGTTCAGGTCAGAGTCCGGGACTACACCTGGGTTTGTGGCGTTAGCGGTTATTCTGAACATTGCTGACTGAAGCTCAGAACTGACTTTCTGGCGTTCCTCCTTCGCTGCAAAAACAATGACCTCAGTTTTGTCTGTTTAATTGGAGAAAGTTCTGACTCATCCAGTCATTGATTGGTTCAGTGCTCTTACTGTGTTTGAATTGGAGCATAGTCTCCTGGTGAAATGGTAATGTAAATGTGTGTATCGTCTGCAGAGCTATGGTAACTTGTTTTGTTGCTTTTCATTATCTGAGCCAGTGGAAGCATGTAGATGTTAAAGAGAAGAGGCCCCAAGATGGAGCCTTGAGGAACCCCACATGTCATAATTGTCAGCTCTGATGTGTCGCTGCCTATAGAGACCAAGTGTTTCCTGTCCTTTAGGTCGGATTCAAACCAATTTAGAACTGCTGCCCAAAGTCCCGACCAGTTTTCTAGTCGGTCTAGTAATATGTTGTGGTCAACAGTGTGGAATGCAGCGCTGAGATCAAATAATACTAACACTGAGATTGTGCCACTGTCAGTAGATCATAAAGAAATACCTGAAAGAAAATTAAGAATCATTTCATAATTTCCTAAAAATACAATATAAAAGACATTCAGTTATAATATCATCTGTAACAATAACACCAATTATTTTCAGCGACAGGGGAATGGAAACAGCTCAACCAAACACCACCCGTAAGGTGGTGTTTGGAGAGGAAGGTGTGTGGACTTTTTATTTGTACATGAAGAAGATATTTGCTGTTTTGGGTTTTTAATAATAATGTTTGTGTTGCAGAGCCTCCTCACAGGAAGCTTCCGCTCAGAACAAACCGGCGCCTCAAAGTGGACAAGCTGGAGCAGGTCTGAGATGACTTCTTTATTTTGAGTATTCTTTGGCATCTAAAGAAATACAACTCTAAAAAATACAAAAGATTTTATTATTTATTTGAATTATTAATATATAGTTTTGTATTATTTTATATGTTTTTACATTATTATTATTATTATTGTTTGTTGTTGTTGTTGTTGTTGTTGTTGTTGTTATATTGGCTGCTGGGTGATGTCAGCAGCACTCCGAGGTCACCCTCTGCCTCAGGCCTCGGTTTTTTCTGTCCTCTGAAAACTCTTCCTCCAAACCTGCTGATTGTTCTGTTTGTAATTGAATGATATATTTGATTCTTCCTGGTCTGAGTGTCTGAGTGTCTGAGTGTCTGAGTGTCTGAGTGTCTGAGTGTCTGAGTGTCTGAGTGTCTTAGTGTCTGAGTGTCTGAGTGTCTGTGTCTGAGTCTGTACATATAATATCATATTTACTTTATATATTTGTCTATAAATATATTAAACAACATTATTTAATTCCACCCTTGGAGCAGAAATTCAGAGGATTTTATTGGAGAGTGACAGCATGCATGTGGTCGATGCCACCGCTGTGTATTGATGTGTGTGTGTGCGTGTGTGTGTGTGTGTGTGTGTGTGTGCATGAGAGCAGGCTCTGTGTGTGTTGGGTCTGCAGCTCTCAGTCTCTCAGCAGCAGATCCTCCTCTGCAGACTGAGGGCGGACGCTGGAGGAACCGTGGCCTTCACAGGTAACACTTCCCCCTTAAAGTGACCCTTAAATCCCCCTTAAGTTTACCCTTTACAGATCTATATTTACCCATTTACCTCCTCTCCTGCTCCTGTGAGATGTGTCGAGCCCCCCCCCCTCTTTTAGGATGTTTTGCATATCTTTGGAACTTCATTGTCTTTTAGTCGTTTTGTCTGAAATCTGAGTTTCCTAGCATCACGGTTTGGTCATTTTCTGTCCCTTTGCAGACATTTAGCATCTTTTTCTGTTCTGTTTCTTAGTTTGTCTCATTTTGTTCTGCATCAGATTTAGTCTCTCTTGGTTCTTTTGCAGTGCGTTTGTATGTTTTAGGTCCAGTTTTGGATTTTCTTCTTGGTTGTTTCTCTGCTTATTTGAAATGTTTGGATCTTTCTGGTTGGACTCTTTCTCTGCGCTAGTTTTGCGTTGCCTCACATGCCTTTTGCAGTTGTTCTTGGCTGGATTCTGTCTATTTGTGGTTGCTTCTGCATCTGTGTTTGCTGTGCGTAATATGTTTTGGCTTAAAACCCGTGCAATAAGACCTCTACATATTTGTGAAACTTGTGTTTGTGTGTGTGCAGACTTTGAGAGTCAGGTGCGGGATCTGTTCAGGTCTCAGCTGGAGGACTCAAGCTTCTCGTCTGAAGATCTGTCTGCTCTGTTGGAGTCGCCAAATTCACGGGTACGAGATCGCTGCAGAATAAAGAAATGATGCAGAAAAACTAAAAAACTTCATGAGAATTGGGGGAATATTTAAGCATTTCATAAAGGTAGTAGTATCTAGTGTGTTCAGCAGATAGTGACCCACTGTGAGCTGTTTCACATCGACCCTCATCGATCTGTTGCTGGGTGAAGCGTCCGTCAGAAGCACGCAGAGATGTATCCTCTGCCGGGTCACAGGGTCTCAGATTATCAATCACAGCCTGAGAGAAACCACTCTGCATGCTCTTATTCTGAAAAGCAGTCAGAAAGACAATACTCTTTATGCTCTTATTTTGAAAAGCAACTCTCACTGCCTGAGAAAATATATAAAATAACTTATTGATTAAATGAAGTGTGTGTGTGTGTGTGTGTGTGTGTGTGTGTGTGTGTGTGTGTGTGTGTGTGTGTGTGTGTGTGTGTGTGTGTGTGTGTGTGTGTGTGTAGACATCTAGGTCGGACTCGGAGGATCTGGAAGAGATGGAGAGGCTGAGGAAGGAACACATCGAGGCTCTGAGGGAAATCAAGAGGCTGCAGGTAACACACACACACACACACACACACGTATATGGGAATGTATATGTTTTCCCATTTACTTCTTTGCACACTTCCCTTTGACTCCCCCCCCCCCCCCCATCAGGAGCAGCTGGGGGAGTCTCAGAGGGTCCACCATCAGACAGAGGAGGAGCTCAGTAAAGTTAAACAGGTGAGCCTGAAAATAAATCTGAACCTGTGGAGTTTAAACAGTGTGTGGGCTTCTGGAGCAGGTGAGGCTGCACACACACCTCCTGCAGGAGTGTGTGAGATCTTTCTGTGTTTGTTGTGACTCAGAGCTCCCTCCCACTCCCGCCTCCTCCCAACTCTCATCCTGTTGCATAAAGAGATCGATATCTGGGTTTAGACTCAGCAGCAGCAAACACTCGCTCCCTTCGCTGGCTTACATTTAAAATTCTGAGTTCCATGTCCTGCGTTTCCTCACTTCCGGTCCCCTGGTCTGGAGGTGGAGGGTTTTCTGAATGTGTTTTTGGTTCTTATCCTGAAAAAGGTCTGAAGAGGTTTTAAATACCCCACTGGTTTATTTAAAAACGGAGGCTGCTTACAAGTGTTTAAATGAAACGACTAAACATCAAAGTGGACTGCTACTTGGAGAGGTCCCAGTTCACCTCCTAGGCCCTGCTGTGGTGCCCTTGAGCAAGGCACCGGAGACCTCCAATCCCCCCTCCCCATTGCTCCCCGGGCGCTGCACAATAGCTGCCCACTGCTCCCAGTACTACGATGGGTTAAATGCAGAGGACCAATTTCACTGTGTGCTCTGCTGTGTGCATGTATGGGACAATAAGAGGGTTTCATCCTCCGATTCTATCATGAAGCCCAACATTAGCCTCCTATAGCTTAGCGGTGGTGACGTGGAGTCATGTGACCGTGCTGTAGTTTCTTTATAGCCCAACATTAGCCTCCTTTAGCTTAGCAGTGGTGACGTGAAGTCATGTGACCGCGCTGTAGTTCCTTTATAGCCCAACATTAGCCTCCTTTAGCTTAGCGGTGGAGACGTGAAGTCATGTGACCGTGCTGTAGTTCCTTTATAGCCCAACATTAGCCGCCTTTAGCTTAGCGGTGGAGACGTGAAGTCATGTGACCGCGCTGTAGTTCCTTTATAGCCCAACATTAGCCTCCTTTAGCTTAGCGGTGGAGACGTGAAGTCATGTGACCGTGCTGTAGTTCCTTTATAGCCCAACATTAGCCGCCTTTAGCTTAGCGGTGGAGACGTGAAGTCATGTGACCGTGCTGTAGTTCCTTTATAGCCCAACATTAGCCTCCTTTAGCTTAGCGGTGGTGACGTGAAGTCATGTGACCGTGCTGTAGTTCCTTTATAGCCCAACATTAGCCTCCTTTAGCTTAGCGGTGGTGACGTGAAGTCATGTGACCGTGCTGTAGTTCCTTTATAGCCCAACATTAGCGTTCTTTAGCTTAGCGGTGGTGACGTGAAGTCATGTGACCGTGCTGTAGTTCCTTTATAGCCCAACATTAGCCTCCTTTAGCTTAGCGGTGGTGACGTGAAGTCATGTGACCGTGCTGTAGTTCCTTTATAGCCCAACATTAGCCACCTTTAGCTTAGCGGTGGTGACGTGAAGTCATGTGACCGTGCTGTAGTTCCTTTATAGCCCAACATTAGCGTTCTTTAGCTTAGCGGTGGTGACGTGAAGTCATGTGACCGTGCTGTAGTTCCTTTATAGCCCAACATTAGCCTCCTTTAGCTTAGCGGTGGTGACGTGAAGTCATGTGACCGTGCTGTAGTTCCTTTATAGCCCAACATTAGCCACCTTTAGCTTAGCGGTGGTGACGTGAAGTCATGTGACCGTGCTGTAGTTCCTTTATAGCCCAACATTAGCCTCCTTTAGCTTAGCGGTGGTGACGTGAAGTCATGTGACCGTGCTGTAGTTCCTTTATAGCCCAACATTAGCCTCCTTTAGCTTAGCGGTGGTGACGTGGAGTCATGTGATTTTTCTCAGATTTAGCCTTTTTTCATAATGTGAGATATTTTCCTGAATTGTAGAATCTGTATATTCTGAATGTGTCTTCATTGTTGTAATAATGCTGAGTCATTGTCCTTCAGCACAAAACCACCAGCTCACTTTATGTGTACAGTAACCCTTTGCTACCGCTGAGGATCACTTTACTGTCTGCAGTGTTTGTTTCATGGCTGAGGGTTAGAGTGACTGGTGTACAGGAGCCTATAGTACTGGGAGAGGCTGTTCCCAGTTAACCGGTAACTCTGGTGTCTCTTTCTGTCGTAACTTCATCGCACAGATTATTTTCTGCAATAATCCAAAAGAAATCCCATTGCACCAGGGAGACGCTTCTGTGGTGGTCCCTGAAGGCAGCGTCTCCCCAAACCGCTCTGTGTTGGTCCATGCTGTGACGCTGGATGTTTCTCCACAGGAAGTGAAGCTCATGTCGGAGGAGAGTCGGGCCCTCCGGACTCGGGTCCAGCTAGCGGAGGCGGCGCAGAAGCAGGCGAGGGGGATGGAGATGGACTACGAGGAGGTGATCCATCTTCTGGAGGCCGAGATCGCAGAGCTCAAGACTCTGAGGGCGGAGCAGCCGGGGATCCCGACCAATAAGGTGACAGACCACTGGGTTACTGGGATAGGTCCAACAGATAAGGTGACAGACGGGACAAAACTGTCTTTGGGATTCGTATTACAGACATTACATCATCATCAGTGAATCTGGGTCAGGGTCTTTGCTCGGTGTCTTTCAGTAACGTCTCCTTCCTTAAGTAAGGTTATTGTTGTAGAAATCTGTCCAGCAACCTGCAGGTCAGCAGATCTGCGGAGAGAAAGACGCTGTGCTGTCATATAATGAGTCGGCTAAAAACCAAATGCTGACTCAGGCTTTTGTGACCGTGTCCAAATATGAAATGCACGTACTCATTTATTTCTAATGCTGTTATGGGATGGGAGAACAGAGAGGTCATGCATTACAGAATAAATGTTTTTTGTAAATCCCAGGACGACGCAGAGGATCTGAAGAAGAAAGTGGCCGTCCTCGAGTGTCAACTACGGAAGAGCGAAGCGACCAAGAAGGGCTTCGAGCTGTCCAC
This sequence comes from Eleginops maclovinus, assembly GCF_036324505.1. Lineage (NCBI taxonomy): Eukaryota > Metazoa > Chordata > Actinopteri > Perciformes > Eleginopidae > Eleginops > Eleginops maclovinus. The sequence goes on along the minus strand of NC_086358.1, from coordinate 767,694 downwards.
GGGGAAACTGCTGAGCTTCGTCGAGGTTGAGAGTCAAACCTTCAATCTTTAATTATCTGTGTGTGTGTGTGTGTGTGTGTGTGTGTGTTTGAGATATATTTTCAGTTAATAACAAAAGTCCCTGTCACAAGCATTTTGTTTTTCTACAGAACGTTCAAGAGTTCCTGCTGGAGAGTCATGCACCAATAAAGAGCTGCAGGTAGTGTGTGTGTGTGTGTGTGTGTGTGTGTGTGTGTGTGTGTGTGTGTGTGTGTGTGTGTGTGTGTGTGTGTGTGTGTGTGTGTGTGTGTGTGTGTGTGTGTGTGTGTGTGTGTGTGTGTGTGTGTGTGTGTGTGTGTGTGTGTGTGTGTGTGTGTGTGTGTGTGTGTGTGTGTGTGTGTGTGTGTGTGTGTGTGTGTGTGTGTGTGTGTGTGTCTGTGTCTGAACTGGGCTAATGGGCTCTGCTCTCTGCAGGATCTCTCATTATGTGACTCCAACAGTGGTGTCTGGGTCACACACACACACACACACACACACACATCTGGTGGTCCAGCTTGGCCCACTTCGGCCCAGGTGGGGCACGGTTAGCTTTCGTTAGTGGCCTCCTGCAGAGTGCAGTTATTGTCACTATTATCACTCAAGGGAACAGCAGAAGAAGACAGACAGGACATTTCACGATAACACCTGCAGCTGTATGTCCCTCACCTGTCTGTCTCTCGTCCTGTAGCTGTGTGTAGTCTCTCACCTGTCTGTCTCTCGTCCTGCTCTCACCTGTCTGTCTCTCGTCCTGTAGCTGTGTGTAGTCTCTCACCTGTCTGTCTCTCGTCCTGCTCTCACCTGTCTGTCTCTCGTCCTGTAGCTGTGTGTAGTCTCTCACCTGTCCGTCTCTCGTCCTGCTCTCACCTGTCCGTCTCTCATCCTGTAGTCCCTCACCTGTCTGTCTCTCGTCCTGTAGCTGTGTGTAGTCTCTCACCTGTCCGTCTCTCGTCCTGCTCTCACCTGTCCGGCTCTCATCCTGCTCTCACCTGTCCGTCTATCATCCTGTAGTCCCTCACCTGTCTGTCTCTCGTCCTGTAGCTGTGTGTAGTCTCTCACCTGTCCGTCTCTCGTCCTGCTCTCACCTGTCCGGCTCTCATCCTGTAGTCCCTCACATGTCTGTCTCTCGTCCTGTAGCTGTGTGTAGTCTCTCACCTGTCCTCACCTGTCCGTCTCTTATCCTGCAGCTCCGGGGACGTAAAGGTCAGCGCGGCGTCTCAAGGCATGGCCCCCCGCTACAGGAAGACCCCCTGGACGGCGCTGACGCTGGCTCAGGAGGCCAAGGAGCTGGCCCGGACGGTGCGGGCCCTCCTGGAGGTGGACTGTAAGTGATCTGCTCGCCGCCCCCAGCATGCCCTCCTCCCTGCATGAACCCCCCCGGATGGACCTGAAGTGAACCTGCTGCTGAGGCTAACTGTCCTCCCCGTTTCAGTGCTGACCTTCTAGAGGATTCGTCTCTCTGCAGGACGTCTGCAGGACGACAGCCCCCCTCACCTCCTCAGACCCTCAGCTCCTGTAGCTCTGGACTCCGGCTCCTCTGCATGACCCTCTGTCCAAACAGTTCCCCACGCTCTCTGTCCTGAGTCCAGCAGCAGTTCCTCTAGCTTTAGAGCTGCAGTGTTCTGAAGCATAGCGTGAAACCTCATCTTTTGAGAGACTTGCCGTAGGTCTACGGGTCACACCGTAAGGAAGTGGACTTTATTGAAGTTTGACTTTTTGCACATTGGCCAGTTTGAGACGCAGTGCGAGTTTACCTCCAGGCTCGGATCCACCTGGATCAGCAGGTCTTACCTCTGCTAACCTCTGGTTCAATGAACTGTGTTTTAATACAGACGACTCACTCACTGTGCTTCTGTTTGACCGAGCTAAAACAAGACAAGACACGAGGACCACATACATTTAAAATAAAACTGAAATCGTGAATCCGTTGGACCATCAATCCAAACATCCAAAAAGGTCTGCCAACTCCAGAGCCGCGTATTTGGAAGAGACATGCAGATGAAACCTTCTGTGTTTAGGGGTTGTTGCATATCTTCCAGGGGAACAACAGGTCGGTGTGAGCAGCTTTTATTTTAGCAATTACAGCTGGTGCCAAAACGTTTGGATCGCAGACAAAGCTCCCCGAGCGTTGGTGAGGTCCTCTAGATTTCCCCCAGCCTCCGTCTCGTTAGCATCAACCAAACCTTCCTTTAACACGCGATATCAAACTTCACTTATGGTCTGCATTTACTGTTAGAAATAGGACCTGTAGCTGTCTGCCTCTCTGTGGTTAGCTGTCTCTTTGAGTCTCTGGATGCGCCTCCGTTTAGATTAGACCACAAATCAAAGACTAGAAGCATTATTACAAAGAGGAGGAATCCCAAAAGTATAAGTGAACCTCCAGAAACAAGGTCCTGAGGGACGGACAGGAACTCTAAGGGAGCCTCGATACTCCTACGGGAGTCTGACAGCAGCAGGGACTAAAGGACGGTCCAGCCTGATTGGACGCTTGCATGCTTGCATCATGTTTGGATTCTGCTGTTTGTCTTCTGTCTTTATCTGAGTAAATATTCTGAAACAACAGTCTGAGTTCTTCTTTGTCAAGAGGAGCTGCCATTTGAGGCTCAAACTGTGTATTATCTACTCTTTAATTCTGGATTTACTCACAGGCTAAAGCTGCAGGGGGACGGGTGTAACGGAATACAAACCGTTACAAGAAAGTAAACAAGTTTAAAGTGAACCGGAGTTTGGATGCCTCCTTGAACGCTCCAATACCAACGTCTTGTCACGTGATGATTACAGAACTGAAAGTGTGCAAAGTTGTTGTTTCAATATATTAAAGAGGGAGGTTTGTGCAGAAATGTACTCTTAGTGTCTGCAACCATTGCAACCATTGCAACCATTGCAACATGCTGAGTGGATCCAGTGTGCAGAGAGAGTCGTTCCTGCAGATCAGCAGCATTAAAACGTCTGGTTTTTGTTTCAGGTTCTTGGGGCCTTTTATGTGTTGATTGACAGCTGACAGATTAAGGGCAGGAATGATCTCTGATGTTTGGGACAACACAACACACTGAAAGACATCACGGCGAGCAGAATAACGGCTCCGAAGTGTGTGTGTGTGTGTGTGTGTGTGTGTGTGTGTGTGTGTGTGTGTGTGTGTGTGTGTGTGTGTGTGTGTGTGTGTGTGTGTGTGTGTGTGTGTGTGTGTGTGTGTGTGTGTGTGTGTGTGTGTGTGTGTGTGTGTGTGTGTGTGTGTGTGTGTGTGTGTGTGTGTGAGATGGTAAAGAACAGGTACATATTAATTGTAAAAGTTGAAACGTAATTATAAAATACTTCCATGGTTTTAAAAAGGTAGGAATTAAATATACATAAATGATCATCATTATATAACTGGGTGGCAAAAATAAGGAACAGAGTAAAAATAAATCATTGTAATTGAAATAATAAATAAGACATTATTAGAAGGGAGAAGTCAAATAAATAATGATTACAAATTGAGTAATGATAAGTAAATAACAAATAAATAAATAATAATTATTGTTATTTTGGTTAACTACATGGTTACTACCATTAGTCTGGTATAATACCTCTCCAACCTGCTTCCTGCTGATTGATCCTTCACAATAAAAGCCTCTGAGTTTCTCATTGAATGAGTCATCTCTCATTAGTTTAGAAAGTGGAGGAAAGCTGCAGAGATATCTGACCGCTGCACGTTCAGAGACAGATCCACTCTGTTTCTGCTGCAGGTAAAAACACAACTGAAGACAGATTCATCTTCATTTGTAGCTTCAAGATAAATTAGAAAAGCAGTCGGAATATGATTTGGCTACAGAGCATTTATAGATGGATTACTTGTGAATTCAACTGGTTAGGTATAGAGCCCTCATATGAACAGAGATGCATTAAAATAAGCTTCATAGAGAAAAGTACCAACTAAAATGTAAAAGCCCTTTTATTAAATGATTGGCTGCAACTTTCAAACATGTTGAACTGCTTTTACTTAGTAATTATATTAAACTGTGCTGAAATATTGTGTGTGAGGATGTGCCGCGGTGGTGAGAAAGGGTCTCTGCATTATGAGGAGCAAATGTTTTAATATTTAGGAGCGACTGAGGTGAAACCATGAGGCTAAATCAGGACGACAGAACGGAAACTCCAGCTGAGAGCCGGCGTGTGTGTGTGTGTGTGTGTGTGTGTGTGTGTGTGTGTGTGTGTGTGTGTGTGTGTGTGTGTGTGTGTGTGTGTGTGTGTGTGTGTGTGTGTGTGTGTGTGTGTGTGTGTGTGTGTGTGTGTGTGAGAGAGAGAGATATTAATGCAGCTCAGTGAATCAGAGTGTGTATCACGCAGTGTGTTAAGCACCTCTGGCTCTGTACCTGCAGGACGTTACATAAAATATGAAAAATATTGGGAAGCTGTTATGCTCTGTTGTGATTGGTCAACCACTTAGTGTTGTCCTGCTCCTTAGCCTATCACGTACAATGTGTTCCAGTACTAGCCAATGGGAGCGCGAGTGTTCCACAGTGATGTTACTGTGTTCCAGAAGTTAAAAAATGAGTCCAATGGAGGCGTGAACACAAGGAGTTCAGCCTCTTCAGACCATTGACATGCACTAACACCCATAGAACCACAGGAGAGGGAACACCAGCACAGGGCCTCTTTAATCCCCTCCTCCCCCTCAGAGTCTGCCTGAGGTTCCTGGATAGAGTTTCATGTTGAACCAACAGCTGACCCTCTCATTATCTTCCCCTCACCTGACCCTCTGACACCCTTTACTGAGATCCCCACCTCAAGGGTCTTTGCTCCAGAAACACATCGTCGTGTTGGACCCTGAAGGCACCATCTCCCTGGTCCAATGGGATCTCTCCATGTGGTTTTGGATTATTGGTTGAATGAAGTAAAATAAACTCTGTTCTTTCTGAGATGGAAGTCAATGCCATGTCTGTGTGTTGACATCCAGATGTGGTTAGCTTAGCTTAGCATAAAGAATGGAAACGGAGGGAAACTGCTAGCATGACTCACTCCGAAGTCAAAGGTCTCCCAACCCCTCTAAAGACCACTGATTGACAGCCGCTTTATTTTACAGCTCTTCCGTACGGCTGGGAGGAAGCCTTCACTAAAGACGGAGCCAAATACTACATCAAGTAAGACACACACACACACACACACACAACACCCTACATCTCTCCTGGACCCCCGACAACCCCCGCCTCACCCACAGAGCACTCAGCATTGTGGGTGACCCCTCACATCCCTACCATCCCTCCCACTGCCTCCTCTCCCTCGAGCTCCACCCGACTCAAAGACAGTTTCTTCCCCCAGACTGTCAGGAGGCTCTCCCCTCCCTCCCTCCTCTCCCCCTTGCCCCCACTGGACCTGGACTTTAACACATTTTCAGAAGTGTTTCTCTTTTTGTCTCTGGGTATTTTCTAAAATGAATAAGTGGTCCATGAAATCCCTCTTGTGATATTATTTTTATTTGGAGTTCGACAACATGCTTGTTTTCTCACACCTGTGGAGTCCTGACTGACTGCCTGCGTCTGACCCTCACAGTCACATGACCCAGTCCACGTCCTGGAGCCTCCCGGTAGCCCCCGGCAGCAGCAGTGGGGCGCCGGGGCCCCCCGTCCCCCCGCAGGCCCCCGAGGCAGCGACGGAGCGACGGAGCGGGTCGTCCATTGAGACCGAGATGTGACGGGACGCTCCCGCTGTCCGAGAAGAGGGACTGAAGGGCAAATAAAGAAAGCAATTCAAGGATTCAGTGTGCAGCTGCTTTACTCAAACACAACTTCATTCATGACAGGAGTTTCTGCAGTTTTAGTAAATAACTCGTTTCTAGCCCACCAGTGACGCTGGAAGCCATTCAGAGTTGGGGGTGCTGAGTGACGTCACCCGGTGACGATGGCGTCACACCAAACGCAGCGCAACGGAGCAAAACATGAGCTAGATTCAATACTATGCTACAACTCACAATAGGCTACTTAAATGAGCTCTATCTAAAGCTAACCACCTCACAAGCCATATTTGTGAACATAACATTTTTATTAATGAAACAGGAAACAAAAATATCACGATTATGTAAAAGTAGAACATTTATGTTTTTATTTTTAAATAAAAGTTATTAATTTACTCCGTCAGTGCAGTGCTGCAGTGTTGCAGTGTTGCAGTGCTGCAGTGTTGCAGTGCAGTGCTGCAGTGCTGCAGTGTTGCAGTGCTGCAGTGTTGCAGTGTTGCAGTGCTGCAGTGTTGCAGTGTTGCAGTGCTGCAGTGTTGCAGTGTTGCAGTGTTGCAGTGTTGCAGTCAGTGCAGTGTTGCAGTGCTGCAGTGTTGCAGTGTTGCAATAGTCCTTCACCAGGGGGTGCTGCAGCACCCTCAGCACCCCTACTTCCAGCCCTGTAGCCCACACACGGGAGAGCTGAACACAAAACAATCAAAGACATTTATCTATCAAGAGAAATAACCGCCTCACACTTATTGTACATACATTTATTAAAACGGTAAAAAGAGTAAAAACACTTTTAATAAAAAAATATAAAAGGCTTCAAATAAAATGTAAAACAGACATAAATTCAGAAAAATATTAAAAAGTTGTTTAAAGACATTAAAAAATGAACAAGAAACATAAACATTGAAGGGAACTTAGATCAGGAAAAAACGAAGATAAAAACGTAAAGAAAATAAAAGTATGGAAAACAGAAGAAAAAACATTGTGTGTGTGTGTGTGTGTGTGTGTGTGTGTGTGTGTGTGTGTGTGTGTGTGTGTGTGTGTGTGTGTGTGTGTGTGTGTGTGTGTGTGTGTGTGTGCGCACACAGGAAGTGTAATTGGCTGATATTCCTACTACCTCGGGCTTCTGTATTGATTTCCTTCTCGCTTCCAAGTATAGCTATAAATATCTGTGACACACACACACACACACACACACACACACACACACACACACACACACACACGCTTTCAGAGACCTCAGTTTACTGGCTGTTGTTTGAGGTGTAAAACCCTCAGTGTGACCGAGACTCTGACCGCCAGCACAACAACAACAACAACAACAACAACAACAACAACAACAACAAACACACTTTGTTAGGTTTATTTAATAGTCCTTTTGTTGGTGTGTTTACAGATGAGTTTCGTCTCCTTTCTTGTTTCCTCTCCTTGTCTCCTCTCTTGTTTCCTCTCCTTGTCTCCTCTCTTGTTTCCTCTCCTTGTCTCCGCTCTTGTTTCCTCTCTTTGTCTCCGCTCTTGTTTCCTCTCCTTGTCTCCTCTCTTGTTTCCTCTCCTTGTCTCCTTGTCTCCTCTCTTGTTTCCTCTCCTTGTCTCCGCTCTTGTTTCCTCTCCTTGTCTCCTCTCTTGTTTCCTCTCCTTGTCTCCTCTCTTGTTTCCTCTCCTTGTCTCCTCTCTTGTTTCCTCTCCATGTCTCCTCTTCTGTGTCCTTTCCTTATCTTCTGTACTTTGCTTTCCAACTACACCTTTCCACTGTTGTTACCTTGACTCCTATCATCTCCTCCTTTCTTGTCTCCTCTCTTACTATCTTGTTTCCTTTCTCCTCACGTCCTCTCCTTCCTCCTTTTCTCTATATTTTCCTTTTTTCTCCGTCCTCTCCTCCTTTGTCCTTTCCTTTCTCCTCCTCTCTTGTTTCCTTCCCATATCTCCTTTCCTCTTTTGTTACCTAGACTTATATCCTCTTCTCCATTCTGTTTTTGTTTCCTCTCCTTCTATCCTGTTTCCTTTCTCCTCACTTCCTCTCCTTTCTCCTTTCCTCTCTGTTTTCCTTTTTTTCCTTTCCTCTCCTCCGTTGTCCTTTCCTCTCTCCTCACCTCCTCTCTTAGTTCCTTCCCTCATCTCATTTTCTCTCCTCTATACTTCTCCTTTCCTTCCCTTCTTTTCTTTCTTATCTCCTCTCCTCTTTTCCTTTCTTCTAATCTCTACTTTTCTTTTCCACTCCTTTGTCATCACTTCCTCTCCTTCCTCTTTCCTCTCTATTTTCCTCTCCTCTCTCCCCACCTCCTGTCTCCTCCCCTCTAGGTGTGTTTTCCTCTCACATGTTGCTGCAGGGGGGAGAAACGGAGGCTTCTCATTGGCTGTAAGTAGGTCAGGCCGGACCAATCATGTGACCCAGCAATCCTCTGTGTGTGTGTGTGTGTGTGTGTGTGTGTGTGTGTGTGTGTGTGTGTGTGTGTGTGTGTGTGTGTGTGTGTGTGTGTGTGTGTGTGTGTGTGTAACCTTAGAAAACAAAGCAACTGCTGTTAAATATCTTTGAAAATGAATTAATAAAAACAAACTTTAAATGATTTTTATTTTTATTTATATGAAAATTCCCTTTTGTTTCCTTCCTTCCTTCCTTCCTCCTTCCTTCCTTCCTCCTTCCTTCCTCTCTTCCTTATGTCCCCTCCTCTTTTCCTTTCTTCAGATCTCTACTTTGCTTTTTGGTCTCTCAAATGGTCTTTTGTTGACAGTCATCAGAATCAGGTCCAAAGGTAAACATCATCACTTATTTATTTCTATTTATTTAAAAAGGGCAAAGACATAAATTATTATTAAATGTATTTTTATTATTAAAATATAAAAAATGTTTGTAAGGAAAATGAAAATACAGCAAAATATGTACAAAAAAAAAAGTGACAGAAAAATAAATGATGTGCAGTAAATCAGTTTAAAGTGTCGGGAATAATTCTGTGCAACACATGCTGAAGAAAGACCCTGAACCAACATCAAAGCAACCTGAAGCAGGTGATATTCACAGAGAAGCACGCACTACAGGTGGCTGGGGGAGCGGGAGGTGGGGGGTGTTTGTCTCTCTCTCTGACGTCAGTCCTCGCTCTCAGACATGGCTTGCTGCTCGTGCTCTGAAACACGCGCTCATCCTCAGGGCTTTTATTTTGTATTTTGTTCATGTGAGCTGAAGACTTCCGCTCCCTCAGCAGCTGATCCACACTCTGCTCCGTTTTTATTTCTTTCTTTTGTTGTTCTTGTTGTTGCACCGGCTCCCGATGCAAGGAGTCTTGATGGAGGAAATGTCCCGGCAGCTGTCGGCAGGGTTCCGGGCTCCTGCAGCCCCGAGAGGAGTACTGAAGTCCCTGCTGGAGAGCCCAGTGCGGCCGGGGAGGCAGGAAGGTAAGGTCTGCGTTCAGATCCCGGGTTATTCTGTCAGTAAATACTGTAGAATCCAGAGGTATGCTGATGTGCAGGTGTATGTAGTGTAGAGTCTCTACTTTAAAGAGTCCTCTCCTGCTGATGTTCAGGTGTATATCAGTATGTAGTGTCTCTACTTTAAAGAGTCCTCTCCTGCTGATGTTCAGGTGTATATCAGTATGTAGTGTCTCTACTTTAAAGAGTGCTCTCCTGCTGATGTTCAGGTGTATATCAGTATGTAGAGTCTCTACTTTAAAGAGTCCTCTCCTGCTGATGTTCAGGTGTATATCAGTATGTAGTGTCTCTACTTTAAAGAGTCCTCTCCTGCTGATGTTCAGGTGTATATCAGTATGTAGAGTCTCTACTTTAAAGAGTCCTCTCCTGCTGATGTTCAGGTGTATATCAGTATGTAGTGTCTCTACTTTAAAGAGTCCTCTCCTGCTGATGTTCAGGTGTATATCAGTATGTAGTGTCTCTACTTTAAAGAGTCCTCTCCTGCTGATGTTCAGGTGTATATCAGTATGTAGCGTCTCTACTTTAAAGAGTCCTCTCCTGCTGATGTTCAGGTGTATATCAGTATGTAGAGTCTCTACTTTAAAGAGTCCTCTCCTGCTGATGTTCAGGTGTATATCAGTATGTAGTGTCTCTACTTTAAAGAGTCCTCTCCTGCTGATGTTCAGGTGTATATCAGTATGTAGTGTCTCTACTTTAAAGAGTCCTCTCCTGCTGATGTTCAGGTGTATATCAGTATGTAGTGTCTCTATTTTAAAGAGTCCTCTCCTGCTGATGTTCAGGTGTATATCAGTATGTAGTGTCTCTACTTTAAAGAGTCCTCTCCGCTGATGTTCAGGTGTATATCAGTATGTAGAGTCTCTACTTTAAAGAGTCCTCTCCGCTGATGTTCAGGTGTATATCAGTATGTAGAGTCTCTACTTTAAAGAGTCCTCTCCTGCTGATGTTCAGGTGTATATCAGTATGTAGAGTCTCTACTTTAAAGAGTCCTCTCCTGCTGATGTTCAGGTGTATATCAGTATGTAGAGTCTCTACTTTAAAGAGTCCTCTCCTGCTGATGTTCAGGTGTATATCAGTATGTAGTGTCTCTACTTTAAAGAGTCCTCTCCTGCTGATGTTCAGGTGTATATCAGTATGTAGTCTCTACTTTAAAGAGTCCTCTCCTGCTGATGTTCAGGTGTATATCAGTATGTAGAGTCTCTACTTTAAAGAGTCCTGTCCTGCTGATGTTCAGGTGTATATCAGTATGTAGTGTCTCTACTTTAAAGAGTCCTCTCCTGCTGATGTTCAGGTGTATATCAGTATGTAGAGTCTCTACTTTAAAGAGTCCTCTCCTGCTGATGTTCAGGTGTATATCAGTATGTAGTGTCTCTACTTTAAAGAGTCCTCTCCTGCTGATGTTCAGGTGTATATCAGTATGTAGAGTCTCTACTTTAAAGAGTCCTCTCCTGCTGATGTTCAGGTGTATATCAGTATGTAGAGTCTCTACTTTAAAGAGTCCTCTCCTGCTGATGTTCAGGTGTATATCAGTAGGCAGAGTCTCTACTTTAAAGAGTCCTCTCCTGCTGATGTTCAGGTGTATATCAGTATGTAGAGTCTCTACTTTAAAGAGTCCTCTCCTGCTGATGTTCAGGTGTATATCAGTATGTAGTGTCTCTACTTTAAAGAGTCCTCTCCTGCTGATGTTCAGGTGTATATCAGTATGTAGTCTCTACTTTAAAGAGTCCTCTCCTGCTGATGTTCAGGTGTATATCAGTATGTAGAGTCTCTACTTTAAAGAGTCCTGTCCTGCTGATGTTCAGGTGTATATCAGTATGTAGTGTCTCTACTTTAAAGAGTCCTCTCCTGCTGATGTTCAGGTGTATATCAGTATGTAGTGTCTCTACTTTAAAGAGTCCTCTCCTGCTGATGTTCAGGTGTATATCAGTATGTAGTGTCTCTACCTTAAAGAGTCCTCTCCTGCTGATGTTCAGGTGTAAATCAGTATGTAGAGTCTCTACTTTAAAGAGTCCTCTCCTGCTGATGTTCAGGTGTATATCAGTATGTAGTGTCTCTACTTTAAAGAGTCCTCTCCTGCTGATGTTCAGGTGTATATCAGTATGTAGAGTCTCTACTTTAAAGAGTCCTCTCCTGCTGATGTTCAGGTGTATATCAGTATGTAGAGTCTCTACTTTAAAGAGTCCTCTCCTGCTGATGTTCAGGTGTATATCAGTATGTAGTGTCTCTACTTTAAAGAGTCCTCTCCTGCTGATGTTCAGGTGTATATCAGTATGTAGAGTCTCTACTTTAAAGAGTCCTCTCCTGCTGATGTTCAGGTGTATATCAGTATGTAGAGTCTCTACTTTAAAGAGTCCTCTCCTGCTGATGTTCAGGTGTATATCAGTATGTAGTGTCTCTACTTTAAAGAGTCCTCTCCTGCTGATGATCAGGTGTATATCAGTATGTAGAGTCTCTACTTTAAAGAGTCCTCTCCTGCTGATGTTCAGGTGTATATCAGTATGTAGTGTCTCTACTTTAAAGAGTCCTCTCCTGCTGATGATCAGGTGTATATCAGTATGTAGAGTCTCTACTTTAAAGAGTCCTCTCCTGCTGATGATCAGGTGTATATCAGTATGTAGAGTCTCTACTTTAAAGAGTCCTCTCCCTGCTGATGTTCAGGTGTATATATCAGTATGTAGAGTCTCTACTTTAAAGAGTCCTCTCCTGCTGATGATCAGGTGTATATCAGTATGTAGTGTCTCTACTTTAAAGAGTCCTCTCCTGCTGATGATCAGGTGTATATCAGTATGTAGAGTCTCTACTTTAAAGAGTCCTCTCCTGCTGATGATCAGGTGTATATCAGTATGTAGTGTCTCTACTTTAAAGAGTCCTCTCCTGCTGATGATCAGGTGTATATCAGTATGTAGAGTCTCTACTTTAAAGAGTCCTCTCCTGCTGATGATCAGGTGTATATCAGTATGTAGTGTCTCTACTTTAAAGAGTCCTCTCCTGCTGATGTTCAGGTGTATATCAGTATGTAGAGTCTCTACTTTAAAGAGTCCTCTCCTGCTGATGTTCAGGTGTATATCAGTATGTAGAGTCTCTACTTTAAAGAGTCCTCTCCTGCTGATGTTCAGGTGTATATCAGTATGTAGAGTCTCTACTTTAAAGAGTCCTCTCCTGCTGATGTTCAGGTGTATATCAGTATGTAGAGTCTCTACTTTAAAGAGTCCTCTCCTGCTGATGATCAGGTGTATATCAGTATGTAGAGTCTCTACTTTAAAGAGTCCTCTCCCGCTGATGTTCAGGTGTATATATAAATTGTTAGCTTAGCATGAAGACTGTAAATGGAGGGAAACTGCTAGCCTGGCTCTGTCCTCTCTAAAGACCTGGTCCTGGTCTCTGAAGTGTCCCTGTGCTCAGCATTCAGTCAGGATGTGGAGAAGGAGAAGACCCTGGAGGAGGAGCGCCGCCCTCCCCAGTCGGCCTTCCTCGGCCCCACGCTGTGGGACAAGACGCTGCCCTACGAGGGGGACGGCTTCCAGCTCGAGTACATGGACCTGGAGGAGTTCCTGACTGAGAACGGCATCCACTCCCAGCACCACCAGCACCAGCACCAGAACCAGAACCAGCCTCCACAACGTCATCCGCCAACCCTGACCAAAGCCCCGCCCACATCAGCTGTGATGGACCTCAGAAACCAGGCCTCCATCTCCACACACCAACGAGTCACCACACCAGGTAACAGACACTCCTCAAAGCTCCCCCATCATCCTCTTCTTCATCACTATACTCCAGGTCTCAGATATATCCAGAGCCTGTCTCTGATTGGCTGAAATACCAAACAGATCATTGCAGCATCCCATACTCCCCTATGTTTCAGCCCCAACACGGGTTGAACACGCTATCAATATTTAAAGAGTTATTTTAGTTTAGATTTGTGTGTGTGTGTGTGTGTGTGTGTGTGTGTGTGTGTGTGTGTGTGTGTGTGTGTGTGTGTGTGTGTGTGTGTGTGTGTGTGTGTGTGTGTGTGTGTGTGTGTGTGTGTGTGTGTGTGTGTGTGTGTGTGTGTGTGTGTGTGTGTGTGTGTGTGTGTGTGTGTGTGTGCAGTAATCTGCTGCTCTGAGTCTAAATTTAGCTCTAATCTGTGATTAATGATATTATAATCTGAAGTGTTTGATTCCCACACGGCTCTGCAGACATTATTAAAAAAAAAAAAAAAAAATTTTTTTTTTTTTTAAAAAAAATTTTTTAATTTTTATTAAAAATAAAAAAATTTATAAAAAAAATTTATTTAAAAAAAATTTTTTTTATTTTTTTAAAAAAATTTTTAAAAAAAATTTTTTTAAAATTAAATATTATTTTAAATTTTAAAAAAAATATATAAATTAATTAAAATTTATAAAAAAAATTTATAATTATTAAAATAAAAAAAAAATTTATTATATAATAAAATTAAAAAAAAAATTAAAAAGTTAATATTAATAAAAAAAATATTTTTTTAAATTATAAATAATAAAAAATTTATAAAAAAATTAATTATTCTTTATTACATAATAAAATATGAAAAAAATAATTATAAAAAATCAATTTATTAATGTACTTAAGTGTATATTTTTATTTTATTAAAAATTTTGGTTTGTTAGATATTTATTTTTTATAAAAAATTATTAAATTTTTATTAAAAAATTTTACTATAATATTAAAAAATTAATTTAATAATAATAAATTTTAAATTTAGGGCTTATTAATTTAAAATAAATTTTTAATATATTATAAATATTTTTAAAAATTTAAATTTTTAATTTAATTAATAATATTTAATAATAAAATAATAATTTAATATATTGGGAATTTATAATATTTAAAAAAAGTTTTTTTAATTATAGTTATATTAAAAAATAAAAAATTAATTAATATTTAAAAATTTTATTTTTAAAAATGAAATATAATTATTAATATTATCTAAATTATAAATATTTAATAAATTTTATTAAATAAAAAATTATTAAAATATTAAAAACAAAATTTATTAATAAATAAATTAAAAATTTTAAACTAAAAAAAATTAAAAAATATAAATAATATTATAAAAAATATAATAAAATTAAAAAAATTTAATAATTAAAATATTAAAAAATAATATTAATTATCATATTATTTAAAAACTTATTTTTTAAATATTTTAAAATTTCATATAATATATTACATATTTTTAAAATTTTAAATATATTAAACAAAAATAATATATTTTATTAAATATTATTAATTATATTTAATATATTGTAATTAATTTATTATTAGAATTTTTTTTAAATTATATATTTAAATTATATAATTATTATTTATTTTTAAATATTTTTTAAAATTTAAATAAAAAATTTTTAAAAATTTTAATATTTATTATAATATTAAATATTAATTATTTTATAAATTTAATTTATTAAATTATATTTATTTATATATTATTCTTATTTAATTTAAAAATTTATTTTTTATGAAAATTTTTTAATTTTTTAAAATTATATTATAAAATTTTATATAATTTCAAATATTTTTAAATTTTATAATAATAATATTTTATTATTAAGATTATAAATATCTAATTATTAAAAAATAAAAATTTAATATATTTAAAGAGTTTTTAAACCCCAAAATATTATTAAATTATTATAAATTATATTTTAAAATATATTTAAAATATAAAAAAATATATATATAAAATATTATATTATATAATAATATATATATTATATAAATATAATATATTTTAATATAATATATAATATATTATAATATTAATATTAAATAATATAAATATATTAAAATAAATTTATTTTTATAAATATAAATTTTATAATTTTAAAATTATTAATTAATATAAATTAATTTAATTAATATATATTTTTATATTAAATTTAAAGTTATTTAGGTAATTTATTTTAATTATTTTATAATATATATTATATGATTATTAATTTTGTTTAAAAATTAATACTAAATTTTTTTATGTATTTTTTATGTATAGAGTTTATTTTATTATATATTGAATTATTTATTTTTGTTATTTATTATATTATTTGTATTTATTATTATATTATTTATATATTATAATTTATATATTATATTTAATTTATTAAATATTTATAATAAAATATAATATATTATATTAATATTTTTATTTATATTATAAATTATTTTATATATTTATTATTTTAAATTATATAATTTATATATATATATTTATTATTATATTAATAATATTTAATATTATTTAATTTATATAAATTATATAATTTATATATAATTATAATTATATATATATAAAAATATTTATTTTATATATATATATATAAATATATAAATAATATAATTATTTTTATACCTTTTTAATTTATAATAATAATTATAAAAATTTTAATAAAAAAAAAATTTAAAAATAATTAAAATTAAATATTTCACACAAAATTTAAAAAAATTTACTATAAGATTTAAAAAATATACAACACTTAAAAATATATTATAAATAAATACACAATACTACACAACACAAATACAAATAACAAAAAATCAATAAAAATTCAAAACTAATTATAAATTTGGAATTTAAAATATATTAAATATATTTTATATTAAAATCATAATTATTTAAAAATTATTTATATAATTTATTATTAAATATTAAAATTAATTTGATAATTAAATATATATAAAAATAAAAATAAAAAAATTTTATATTATTTATAATATATTATAAATTTATCTTACAATAAAATTTAAAAATTAATATATTTAAAATATATAAATAAATAAAAAAAAAAATATACTTATAAATAATATATATAACAAAAATAAAAATATATAAATTTAAAATAATTTTTATTTTTATTACTTTTTTTAAATTATTTAACAAAAAATAACGTGTTTTTTACCAATTCAAATGTTGATCAATTATCCAACATTTGAATTGAACATTTACGTCAAATAACGTAGGTTTCACTGCGGTTGTTTTTGAAAGTAATAAAAAAAGTGAAAGGTTTATTTTTAATATTTAGATTCAATCAAAAATGAATACTTTTGTTCAGATGCAACATTTAAATTCATGTTTATTTTGTACATTTAATTTCTGTCCTACAGTTGGACAAATAAATATAAAACAACATTAAAATAAGTTAGTAAATTAAACCCAAGTTTTCCCGTTTGTTTCCCACATATCAGTTTTATCCTGACTGTTTCTGAAAGCTCAGACGTTGCATCGAACATGTTTGGATTGTTTATTCACTTTAGAAATGAAATGTTTGCAATAGAAATTTGAACTTTCCCACCGAGTGAGACATGAATGTATATTTGAAACGTCTTCAAATCACTTCTTTACTACAGAGCAAAAGTAAATAAAGGATATATTAATATAACATATATTTAATGCTATACATAGTTTTTGTACAGCCTGTTTTCCTACGTCGATATTTCCTGTCTTTTTAAAAGATTTATAAATATTATATGAATTTATTCGGAAATGGGCATTACTGTAGGAAATACCTCAGAGTATCCTCACGCTGTTTAGTTTTAAAGGTGTCTTTTCCATCAGAATATTCCAGGTCTCAGATATCTCCAGAGAGAAATGAAGGGGTGGATTAATGGGGGATCGGGGACCTCTGCGACGGCCTGGATGAATGTGAACTTAAAGCACTTATTTTATTAATGTTTCCCCTGCTTCATCTCTCTGCAGCTGTTTGTGTTTGTGTCTCCCTGACTGTATTTCTTATGATCAAAATAATAATAATAAATAAATAAAAGGTTAAAAATTCAGTTTGTCTTTTTGTATTTGTGTAAAACTGTTAAAAAATATTTAACATTTTGAAGAAATGTGTCACTGAATCTGACTTTGTATAGTTTATATGTTAATCTGATATATATATATATAAGGTCTCATGATCAACAATAAACATTTAAAGCAATAAGTACACAAATATTTAACGTTTATTTTATCGGATTTGTTATTTTTGTGAACAAAAGTTTTTTTGTATTTGTTATTATTCATAAATAACCTGACATTAGCAAAACGTAATTTAAGTCACAAATAAATATCATTTAAAAGACATCAATAAGAAATATCAGACAGGCTCAAATGAAAAGCCAGTAAACCAATTCAATGAGATCAAATAAATAACAATATGGAATGAGACCAGAACAAACGCTATTTAAATAAAAACATTTACATTAAAAGTTTCTAAAATAACAAAAAGGTATTTATTTATTGACTGAAGAACTGTTGAGGATAACCTTAGAGGTTTAATTGTTGTGATTAAAGGGTTCATTTTCCAGACCATCATTTACACAGCCTCCAGCAGAGAGCAGCACAAATCAACACGACCGCATCGGGAGGATATTCATGTATTTATTTCAGAGAGAAAAACTCTTTAATGATTCTTAAACATTGAAGAGTAAAACCACTGAGACTTTACTTTGCTGTGGGAAACAGTTCCAAAACCGAGTTTTATTAACGTGTGACAGTCATGGGTTTCATCTGGGACATTTTCCACTGTCGGTACTTTGGATGTTTGAAACGTATATAGGAGCAAATGAATCAGGGTTTGAAAGTCTCAGGTGATGCTCAGCGGGTGAGGGAAGTACTTCTGGTTCCTCCACTAGATGTAGAAGTTTCTCTCCTCTGATTGCACACCTGCGCCTCGTTAAACACACCTGCAGCTCGTTAACTCATTAAACCCTCAGCTTACACACACACACACACACACACACACACACACACACACACACACACACACACACACACACACAGAGGTTAACTGGAAAGCTGTGATCCCCTGAAACTGTGTTCCCTCAAGCTGTGTTCCCCTGAAACTGTGTTCCCTGAAGCTGTGTTCCTCTGAAACTGTGTTCCCTAAAGCTGTGTTCCCCTCAAACTGTGTTCCCTAAAGCTGTGTTCCCCTGAAACTGTGTTCCCCTGAAACGGTGTTCCCTAAAGCTGTGTTCCCCTGAAACTGTGTTCCCTAAAGCTGTGTTCCTCTGAAACTGTGTTCCCTAAAGCTATGTTCCCCTGAAACTGTGTTCCCTAAAGCTGTGTTCCCCTGAAATTGTTCCCTAAAGCTGTGTTCCCCTGAAACTGTGTTCCCTAAAGCTGTGTCCCCCTGAAACTGTGTTCCCTAAAGCTGTGTTCCCCTGAAATTGTTCCCTAAAGCTGTGTTCCCCTGAAACTGTGTTCCCTAAAGCCGTGTTCCCCTGAAACTGTGTTCCCTAAAGCTGTGTTCCCCTGAAATTGTTCCCTAAAGCTGTGTTCCCCTGAAACTGTGTTCCCTAAAGCTGTGTTCCCCTGAAATTGTTCCCTAAAGCTATGTTCCCCTGAAACTGTGTTCCCCTGAAACTGTGTTCCCCTCAAACTGTGTTCCCTAAAGCTGTGTTCCCTAAAGCTGTGTTCCCCTGAAGCTGTGTTCCCCTGAAACTGTGTTCCCTAAAGCTGTGTTTCCCTGAAACTGTGTTCCCCTGAAACTGTGTTCCCTAAAGCTGTGTTCCCCTGAAATTGTTCCCTAAAGCTATGTTCCCCTGAAACTGTGTTCCCTAAAGCTGTGTTCCCTGAAGCTGTGTTCCCCTGAAACTGTGTTCCCCTGAAATTGTTCCCTAAAGCTGTGTTCCCTAAAGTTGTGTTCCCCTGAAACTGTGTTCCCTAAAGCTGTGTTCCTCTGAAACTGTGTTCCCTAAAGCTGTGTTCCCCTCAAACTGTGTTCCCTAAAGCTGTGTTCCCCTCAAACTGTGTTCCCTAAAGCTGTGTTCCCTAAAGCTGTGTTCCCCTCAAACTGTGTTCCCCTGAAACTGTGTTCCTCTAAAGCTGTGTTCCCTAAAGCTGTGTTCCTCTGAAACTGTGTTCCCTAAAGCTGTGTTCCCCTCAAACTGTGTTGAAGAGCTGCTGCAGATGTTTCTGCAGGTGTTGAAGAGCTGCTGCAGATGTTTCTGCAGGTGTTGAAGAGCTGCTGCAGATGTTTCTGCATGTGTTGAAGAGCTGCTGCAGATGTTTCTGCATGAGTTGAAGAGCTGCTGCAGATGTTTCTGCATGTGTTGAAGAGCTGCTGCAGATGTTTCTGCATGTGTTGAAGAGCTGCTGCAGATGTTTCTGCATGAGTTGAAGAGCTGCTGCAGATGTTTCTGCATGAGTTCTGATTTGAGTTTCTATATCTGCATCCTTTCTGAAGCTGCAGAGTTTCTCCTGATGGAAGAGGCTTGAGTCAAACTGTTGCAGATTAACTTTTTTGTGTGTGTTTTCATTAATGCATGCAATCTGATGTAAACTGGTTCATCTGAAGCACTTTGATTCAGTCGTTGTTTCCCTGGAGTCTGGACTGCTCTGACGTCACGGACGGACATCAGACGGGTTCCTCTAGGCTCGCTGCGTGCCGCTGTCTGAACAGGAACACATCTGTTGACGAGCTGCAGCTTTACGTAACGCTCCCCGCGGACAAAAAAGCAGCACAGGGCAAAAACAAACACATAATGCATGCTCCTAATACCCTGCACCATGTAATCCACTAACATGGAATATGGGGGGGGGGGGGGATATTTGTGCAATTCATATTATGGACGAGGACAGCCATTGGTCGGGTGCTTAGCTAGCTGTTTTTTATGTAAGGGGATTTTTCCCCGGTGGCACGAGTCGTCCAAACACTCATCTGTCGGACGAGCCAATGAGCGGCGGCGATGCTTTGACGTACATAACGAGAGTCTTTTTGGCCGGGGGGGATTTGGTCGCTTCAGGAAGGTCGGGAGATTAAAGCAGTTTGCCATTTTTGTGCACAAATAAAATCAAAGAAAGGAGATTACTCTGTTCTGCACCGTGTCTTTCAGGCATCAAACACGTGTTCAGCTCTCCCAACGTGTTGCTGTTCCCAGATCCAGCAGATTTCTAGTGTTCCCAAATCCCTAAATGCCCCTCCAGCCAAAGACAAATGAAGCTGTGCACTTTTTAATCCCCTTTTCTTATTGTTTTAATCCTTTTATTGTTCCGTACGCAAACTCAAACGAGGCTGTTACACCATTGGCGGATAAAAACAAGGAAATGCCAAATACTCGTCTTCCAATATTTTATGTGACCTGGAGGTTTGTAGCATCACCAAACACATATAGTTCCTCTCTCAAATAACCCTGTGATGTGTGAAGGAAGTATAACAAAAATACAAATCAGTTTCATTTGAATCAGGGCTTTTTCCTGAGGCCTGAAGTGCCTGAAACAATAACGCATTATTTCTGTACATTTGGAATATCTTTTCAAAACTGAGCTCTCCTACTTTCCCAAAACAAGAAAATAACACACACTTTAAATACAGCACATCGACGGAGCTGCCGCTTATCCGAGTCGGCCTTGGGGTCCAAACTTCCCCCTCCCTGCACACAACAAGTCCTTAAAGATGCCCCCCCCCCCCCCCCCCCCCAGAGGAAACCCATTTCAGCCTCGTATCCGAGGGTTTGACCAGAGATTAAAAACCTTGTGTTGATTTACGACTCGTGTTTTTACCTCTGAGCCGTCCGACTGTTTACACCACGGATAGTAGCCTATACAAATAATATGTGACCTTTAAACACTGCTGTCCACTGGGAACTGTCCACTGGGAACTGTCCACCGGAAACTGTCCACCGGAAACTGTGCACTGGGAACTGTCCACTGGGAACTGTCCACTGGAAACTGTCCACTGGGAACTGTCCACTGGGAACTGTCCACTGGAAACTGTCCACTGGAAACTGTCTACTGGGAACTGTCCACTGGAAACTGTCCACTGGGAACTGTGCACTGGGAACTGTCCACTGGGAACTGTGCACTGGGAACTGTCCACTGGGAACTGTCCACTGGAAACTGTCTACTGGGAACTGTCCACTGGGAACTGTCCACCGGAAACTGTCCACCGGAAACTGTCCACCGGAAACTGTCTACTGGGAACTGTCCACTGGGAACTGTCTACTGGGAACTGTCCACTGGGAACTGTCCACTGGGAACTGTCCACCGGAAACTGTCCACCGGAAACTGTCTACTGGGAACTGTCCACTGGGAACTGTCCACCGGAAACTGTGCACTGGGAACTGTCCACTGGGAACTGTCCACCGGAAACTGTGCACTGGGAACTGTCCACTGGGAACTGTGCACTGGGAACTGTCCACTGGGAACTGTCCACTGGAAACTGTCTACTGGGAACTGTCCACTGGGAACTGTCCACCGGAAACTGTCCACCGGAAACTGTCCACCGGAAACTGTCTACTGGGAACTGTCCACTGGGAACTGTCTACTGGGAACTGTCCACTGGGAACTGTCCACTGGGAACTGTCCACCGGAAACTGTCCACCGGAAACTGTCTACTGGGAACTGTCCACTGGGAACTGGGAACTGTCCACTGGGAACTGTGCACCGGGAACTGTGCACTGGAAACTGGGAACTGGAAACTGCACTGGGAACTGTGCACTGGAAACTGGGAACTGGAAACTGCACTGGGAACTGTCCACTGGGAACTGTCCACCGGAAACTGTGCACTGGGAACTGTGCACCGGGAACTGGGAACTGGAAACTGTCCACTGGAAACTGTCTACTGGGAACTGTGCACTGGGAAGATTCTCAGATAGGTCCGACTGATTAGTAATTACAAAGTGTTGAATTAGCTTCATCAAGCTAAACTACGATCCTCAGAGTTTGGTGCCGATGAAGGGTTGTTGTGTTGGTCATTTTATGGCTTCATGCCGATTATCTGAAAATACTCTTTGATGTGAGGGGAACTATCGGCAAAGTGCACAGAAAGTGCAGTCTATACGAGCTGCACCACACCTGGGCAACCAAGCGTACATCAGCTAATCTGTTGAAGCTAGCGTTAGCATGGGCTAGTGACAACACTTACGTTAGCTTGCTGGCTAGTTGTTAGCTTGTTTGCGAGTCTCCTATACATACAAATCACTCTAGATTAAACATAATGACTTCTCACCTCCTGCATTTGAACCCAGTATGTCTACACACTATCCCCCCCGACACAGATGTACAGGCTCTCTCACACGGCTTTGTTTTGCAGATTTATGTTTCTTTATACATTATTCACGCTGTCCTTTCCTAGCACGTGTCCATGTTGGTGCCAGCTGACCACAACGTCCTCTCTTCTTTAATCCAGCTTGTTGTTTTCCGTCATGTGAACCTTTTATTCTTTAGCAACTCCTCAATCCCAGTTAGTTTTAGTCTTAAACCAGCTAATGTCTCTGAGCTGTGTGCAGGAGTCCAGTAGGGTGTGTTTGGTGGGATGAGTCCCTCCGAGGGTTCGGGCTGAAGTCGCTGCAGGTGGAGGTCAGCTTCTTGGAGTTGTTGTTCCAGCAGTGGTGGTCGAGTCCCTAGAGAAACGAGAAGAGAAACCATGAGCAAAACTTTGAGCTGGTTGCATGTCGAGGCATAGCTCAGCGCCTCTTTGGAACACGAGATATATTTCTCCCAAAGAATATAAAGCTCTTAATAGCTGTTTCTAACGGCATGTTGAGTCATTGGTAGTCCAGGCATCATCAGTCCTCCACCGTGGTCTGAGGGTCCATTACTTCTAAAACCAATTCTATGGAAACATGTCCCGTTCAGCCCTTCAGTCTCACAGACCTTTATCCTGATCTGAAAATCCTCTCTGGAGTTGGACTTCAGTTACCATTCTTACTTTCCAGACTCCTCCTTGGCTTTGCATGGCTCATGAAGAAAGACTTTTAATTTGACTGATATTTGAAGCTAAAGACACAAAAGTGAGTTGTTGTTTTTTGGGATAAACGCCAACCGGACTATTTGAACTATTGGGTTCTGGGAAAAATGACTAATTTGGTCCAGACTGAAATATCTCAACAACTAGGCTATTTGATGGATTGGCCTGACATTTGGTACACATATCCATGATCCCTAGAGGATAAATCCTACTGACTTTGGTGATGATCCAACTTTTACGTTATCAACTTCTGTCAAACTAAACTCAATAAGGAAAAGTAGGATTTTGCTTTTCTGGATATTTTGGAGGTTTTGAAACAATGGCACCTTTGGTTGACACTGAAATAGCTCGACTATGAGACGGATTGGCATGAATTTTGGTACAGATTTCTATATCCTCCAGAGGATAAATCCTACTGATTTCAGTGATGCAGCAGCTGTTCATCACACCATCATCAGATGAAGAAGTAACGAGTTTCCCGTCCGCCTCAGTCTGTAATTCTCCTCGTTAGGATCTGAAACATTTCTCTATATGAGATCAACAGATTTGCTGTGGTGTCTGGGATGTATTTCTCGGTAAATAAACATCAGCTGAGTTTTTTATCAGCTTCTTTTGACACCATCTGACAAATCTCCGTCAACGGGAACATCTGCCGGCTGTAAACCTTAACCCCAAAGCCTCCGGGGTGAGAGCATACGTCAAAGGGATGAGCATCTGTGCAGCCAGTCGTTATTCCTCCTGTCCTCTCAGGGTTTATGTTGTCACTTCATTTCAGTGATGCATGGGGGGGGAATTATGAAGCTGGTTTCAGACCATCATGCAGCTGGAGGAGGGCTTTAAATCTGGGGTCCATAGTCTGGGGGGAGGGGTGACAACTGATGATGATTTGTGCATTTATAGATATTCATTAGACTAACTTTAATCTCAGGCAAAGATGGACAGCTCATCCTGCAATTTGCTTTTGTTGACTGGCTGTAGTTTTGTACGCACTTTGGTTCATATTTTTCTCTAACGGTCTCACATTGGCTATCTGTTGTTCCGTCCTGCGATCTGATTGGATGCTGCCTGATTGGAAGGATGAAGTTGCTAAAGTGATGTTTTTTCCTCCGTGCCCGAGCTGTCAGTGACGGCTAGCATCCCGACTGAATGACTAACGTACAGATTAAAACCTACATTTAGTTCAGATAATAATAATCTGCCGAAGATAAATCCTTCTGACTTTGTTGGTCCTCTGATTTTAATCTAGTAACACCAACAGGTCAAAGATTAAAACCATCCAGTGAGAAATCTACCAGAGCAACTAACCCGACGCTTCCTTCAGATCTTCTTTGACGCTATGATTCTAATTAGCATTATTTAGCATCAACAGCTAATCTCCAAACCTCTGGATCACTCATGTCTCCTACAAACCACATTTACATGGTCATGGTGATTCTGTCTGGATCCATAACGTCTGATTTCCTTTTGCATTCAGACGCTACGTCAATTATATTTCCATTAAATGGAGCAGGGCATTAAGCAGGGTGGTTAGAGTCAGATTTAAAATGTTTACATCCTTTCTCTAATGTCACTCACCTTTAAATATAAAGCAAACTTTATATTAACCAACATTTTCAAGAGAAAAACAGCCTGATGGGAAGGAAACACTTTTCACTGGAACCATGTTTTGGCAAGAAGGTGATTTTTCTTGCCGTAACTTAAGGTTTGTTTGTGATTTTAGGTCTGGTATCACACACAAACCGTCTTTTGGGTGGAAGTCTGGTGTCTTTTTCTTCTTCCTCCCTACGCAGACAGATGTGTTTGAGACGTAATCCAGGAGGATATCCCTCAAGACATAATCGACCTTTCCTTCCTTGTATGGGAACCATTTTAGAGAATTATAAACGGAGGAATCGGAAACCCAGGAGGTGAACTGGGACCTCTCCACGTACCAGTCCACACACTTCTTATCTTAGGTCTGTTTGGGGACCCTACGATTCCCAGTCCAAGCCTCACTGACTAAACCACTGGGCTGGGAACGCATGATTTTTGGAAGATTGAGTGAAAGCAAGTTATCTCCGTATCAGTTTGAGTTCAGTATTTACAGACACTTCAGGATTTATTGACAGTTCTGCAAAACACAGCAACAGTTTGTGCCTCAAGAGAACAAAGCTCAGGCAGAACGCGTTAATTTAAGAATGATTCTGGTTTCCCTTTGCTGTCGACGGAGCTTTGGTTAATCTGATAACGACAGAACGAGCTGCTCAGACGTTGCACGGCCTCGCTGCGTGCTTTCAGACACATATCAGTAATCATTGATTTCCATGCATTTGCTTAATGGATTACAGCGGGGGGGCTCGGCCCGACATGTCCTGCATGTACGACGGGATCAACGGATGCCCTTGACACAGAAAAGGAGCTGTAACATCAGGACACACACAGATGTTCACATCAGGACGAGCTAGCGGAGAAATGCTAATCCCTTTATGTCTGAATTCAGATTTCTATATCTTTTATTTGGTGTTCATCTTCGTAGTTTGGTTCTTGTTTTGAAGCCTCCGGACTACACACACAATGTTCTGGAGGTCCCATCTTTAATACATTTGATCAGGTTTTTGCTCATTGAAATCACAGTTGATATTATTTAAAGGACATAAGTAATCAAGAACCAAATGTGTGTTTCTGCAAACTACGGATGACTCTTCACGTTCCTGAACTAAAGATATCTACATTTCCATCTACGTGTAGATCAACGCCGTAGTTCTATTAAAGAGTTTAAACACCAACAAGGCTGACAGACAAACCGTTAACCACAATCATTACAAAAGTCCTTCATTCAGTCGTTTGGCTCGATTGTTTTCTGGCTGAACGCTGCCACAAAATTTGCTTCACATATTTTTTCCAACTAAGTTTTGCCCTGTTTGATTTCAGTGCAGAACCCAGCGTTATCCTCACTGGGTTCAAGATACGGACCCTCAAATCTGGAAAACTCCATTGTGGCAAAAATGTATTTTGAGATAGAAATGACTGAATTGGAGAGGGAATGTTGAGGCTTATTCTCTTGTGTTTTTAGGGTTGGGGTCATGCTCTACCTCACAGTGTGTTTCAGTTCCTCCTGCTGGTCTCTTACCTCCTGCATACCCTCGCTCAGCAGCTCTTGATCGGAAAAGTAAAAGTGAGAGTTGAGAGTCCAGAGAGCGGCCTCCTTCAGACCAGAGTGCTCCTCTTCTCGCGCTCGGCCCGCTCCCGGCTCAGGTCGGGCGTCTGCAGCTCGCTGTGACTCGCCACGGTGTTGTTGGGCTCGTAGCGCGACGAGGCCGGCGAGTTCTGCATGACGACCAGGCGGATGGGCGACTGACTGGGCGGCGGCGGCGTGTTGTCCGGAGCGTACTCCTTGGTGGGGTCCTTCCCCCGGCAGTCGTACAGGATGCAGGAGATGAGGAAGACGAGCAGCAGGATGACATAGCTGGCCACCAGGATGATGAGGTTCAGGGTCACCGGGTCAATCTCCAGGTAGAATTCCATAAAACCCATGGCGCCGCTTCATATCTTGCCCTAGATCAGCAGGAAGGAATATAAATATCCGAAGAGGAGTTCAGAGGAGCAGCACAGAGGCAGCTGCTGCAGAGGGAAAGAGCAAAAGATGAAATGAGGATGAGCCGAGGCAGCGCCGGCTTTCAG
Source organism: Eleginops maclovinus (assembly GCF_036324505.1). NCBI lineage: Eukaryota > Metazoa > Chordata > Actinopteri > Perciformes > Eleginopidae > Eleginops > Eleginops maclovinus. Next base: position 741,213 of record NC_086358.1, on the reverse strand, counting down.
CTCTAATCCCGCTGCTCCTCCAACCAGGGGTCCAGCAGCCAATGACTAGAGCTGCTCAGTTTTAATAACTTAAGCTACCATTTTGATTTGACCAACTATCCAAACATGACTCTCAGTAAAATGGAGGAAGGGTCTCTTTGGGGATTCATGTAGTAACAGTTAAACAACTCTGAGAGATTATTTGTTAAGGTCACAGAACAGTGGTTTAAAGATGAATATAATCAGAACAGTTATTGGTGCAGCACTAATCATTAATGGATCCTCAGCGACACACTGTGACTCAGAGAGAGACAGAGCAACACAAGACTAAACAGAGACAGAAGCAAAAGAACCAGCCTTAACCCTGATGTTCATTCTGAAAATACTGCAACTTTATTCTGAAAATACTGCAACTTTATTCTGAAAATACTGCAACTTAAATTAAATACTGCAACTTTATTCTGAAAATACTGCAACTTTTTCTCCAAATATTTAAAAATGATTGACATATTTCCTGATCCGTTTCTCGAACACATCTGAGTAACCTGCAGCCTCAGAGTTTCACAGCTGAGCCGTGCAGAGGAAGCCTTTAATAAAAGACGTCCCTCGCTGCTCCAGACAAACAGACATCAATGCTTGACCTCTGACCCCTGACATCAGCCAGCTGTAAAGCAGTCTGACTTCAGGTCCGGATTATCCAGCGTTTTCTCCTGGGAGGAAACACAATCCTCTTCTGCTCAGAGAGAGTGGATCTCATTAGAAAGAGTGAAGGAGGAACTCTGTAATCTGCAGCACCATATGCTCCGCTGTATGGAGGTTCAGCCGGGGGTTTCAGGATGAGGTGGGGCGAGGAGGGGTGAGGAGGGCTATCACACACTGATGAGTGGTTTAGCTTGTTAAGACTGCTGCTGTTTGATAGTTTCTCTGTTTATTCTCATCAATTTCTTCTCCTGTTTGTGCAAACTCATGTAACTGCAGCCTCCTGTTAGAGGGTTAAATATCACTGATGCAGAACCTATAAACAGCATTGTTTGATTCACAAAAACAGATAAATGTGCGCCTTTATTCTGAAAATACTGCAACTTTATTCTGAAAGTATTACGCCTTTATTCTGAAAATACTGCAACTTTATTCTGAAAGTATTACGCCTTTATTCTGAAAATACTAGAATTTTTATTCTGAAAGTATTACGCCCTTATTCTGAAAATACTGCAGTTTTATTCTGAAAGTATTACGCCTTTATTCTGAAAATACTAGAATTTTTATTCTGAAAGTATTACGCCCTTATTCTGAAAATACTGCAACTTTATTCTGAAAGTATTGCGCCTTTATTCTGAAAATACTACATTATATCATGTGTCTTCAGTCCTCGAGAAAAACATAATTCTGACTTTTTTTCTCAATTTGACTAAAATGTAGGAAGCGTTCATCGGGGGGCATAACCAGAAATAGAAGAGAGAAACTGGAAAGAGGAGATCCAGCCTTTTCAGGGATCTTGTAGAATAACAGAATCAGGAAATATTTTTAGAGGAATCCTCACTTCTGATGATGATGATGATGATGATGATGATGATGATGATGATGATGATGATGATGATGATGAGCTCAGAGGGGAAGACGAGGAGGGGTAAAAATAACAGCCGGAGAAATTAGAGGAAATGAGACTTCCAGACCTCCTTACCTCCTGACCTCCTGACCTCCAGACCTCCTGACCTCCTGACCTCAGGACCTCCTGACCTCCAGACCTCCAGACCTCCTTACCTCCTGACCTCCTGACCTCAGGACTTCCTGACCTCAGGACCTCCTGACCTCCTGACCTCCTGCACTGTGAGACGGTCTGACAGCAGGAGGAGAAGCGAGGATTCACTGAAGGTGGACGTGCAGAGTCAGGTGGCTTTAAACACGCCTCTCTGCAGCAGTGTCTCTCTGATCTTGTAAAAAAGGCACAGTTTTGATTGTGAAACAGAAAGGTGGCTGACCCGTCTGTCAGAGGACTGTCTCTCCACCCTCAGACCCTGACACTCTAAAAGGACTCCCTAAGGTCCCGATCGGACAGAGTTTCAGGCATATTCTGTAATAGTTCTCCATGTGTGAAGGGTTCTGCTTCCTGCTGATGCCTTGAGTTTAAAAAGCTGTGGATGGAAACAGCCGACTCCTTCTTCTCCTTCAATGGTTCAGAGGAGCTGAGAGGTCTGTGGAGCTCTGGGACCAGAACGTGTTACTGTGATTAAAACTCATTATTTGCCGTACCAGTTCAGGGTTTGACTTCAGCTACGGTTACTCATCGGGTGTTTGCCTAGAAACAATACTTTGGAAAAAAGATGAAGCAACCTGCAAAAACAAACACGGATCCTGGCGTCTTGATCTCAACTTCTTCGTGTTTCTTTCGGAGGAGACGTGCGTTGAGTCTACTTGCAGAAAAAGCATTAAAGCATTAAGCACGCTAAAACCTCGGATTCCCAACCTGCAACCCCTCCAGGATCCACGGGGTGAATCTGAGAGGGGTCTCAGTATCCATGCCGCCCTGCAGGAAGTGAAGCCTTCAGTGTTTCTAGCTCTCTCTCTCTCTCTCCCTCTCTCTCTCTCACTCTCTCTCACTATCACAGCTTCTGCCTTTCTTCTGAAACACAATGTGGACTTCCTGTCACTCCCTTTCATTTCAATACGGCTCTCAATCCATCAGCTGCGGCGCAATGAAAGGAAAGGGAGCAGAGAAAGTTGGAGGGGAAAAAGTGTTTTTCACAGAGAACAGGAAGTGCCACTCCTGGATTAATGATGCCTTCAGGGGCCACAGGATTCATTGTTGCTGAGGCTGAAACCATTCTATCACTCCATCTTTCCTAGCCTGGCTATACCAGCCTACGTACTCCCGCCCAATTCCATTTTGCTCCTGTAAGTGAGACTGGGCAAGAACTCATTACGTACGATTACCGGAACTCAGAATTCTATCGGTCCAATCAGCGAACAGGGGGCGGGGTTGGGAGCGATTACGTCGAAGTTGTTGCCGAGTTTGAATTGAAGTTTAGTCTGTAGTTCTACAATGGCGACGGAGGAAGAGACGCCACTAGCTATCCGCTCGGTTGTTTCAACTCCTGAAGGAATTCTTCCTTTTTTTCAAATAACTGTTTCCGGTTACGAACTGTCCCCTGAATCCTTGGGTCACATTGACAACATCGACACTTGTCGTTGACAGCCATTTTGACAGCCACGCTCGCAGGTAGCGATTTGTTTACTACTGTGAAAGCGGAAGTAGGAAGCGTCAGGTCAGAGCCTCAGAACATACGTCCTTACCAAACGTTAGTGATTGGTGAAGGGAACTCCAATGATGTTAAACTTCAGACAAGTCTCCGCCCATTACAGTAATCCAAGACCAATGGCGCTGATCCAGACTGTATGCCGGAGAGAAGCGAAGTCAGACAGGCTGGTATTACCAGGCTACATCTTTCCCAGCAGCAGAAGATAAATGTGTAACTATTAAATAATCTAAAGCATTTATAGCTCCACCAGAGGATATTGTTTAGGAAACCGGATTCTGAAGCTACGGTGGCCGACAGGTGCAAACGAACTTCGACCAAACCCTTTTGCCTTGGATCAACAGGAGTCTTGTTGCTCCGCCTCCTCAGCTCGTTGCTCCGCCTCATCAGCTCGTTGCTCTACTTCATCAGCTCGCTACTCCGCCTCCTCAGCTCGTTGCTCCGCTTCATCAGCTCGCTACTCCGCCTCCTCAGCTCGTTGCTCAGCCTCATCAGCTCGTTGCTCTGCCTCCTCAGTTTGTTGCTCTGTTGTTCCGCCTCATCAGCTCGTTGCTCAGCCTCATCAGCTCGTTGCTCTGCCTCCTCAGCTTGTTGCTCCGCCTCCTCTGCTCGTTGCTCTGCCTCCTCAGTTTGTTGCTCTGTTGTTCCGCCTCATCAGCTCGTTGCTCTGCCTCCTCAGCTCGTTGCTCTGCCTCCTCAGCTCGTTGCTCTGCCTCCTCAGTTTGTTGCTCTGTTGTTCCGCCTCATCAGCTCGTTGCTCTGCCTCCTCAGTTTGTTGCTCTGTTGTTCCGCCTCATCAGCTCGTTGCTCTGCCTCCTCAGCTCGTTGCTCTGCCTCCTCAGCTTGTTGCTCCGCCTCCTCTGCTCGTTGCTCCGCCTCATCAGCTCGTTGCTCTGCCTCCTCAGCTCGTTGCTCCGCCTCCTCAGCCTCAGCTTGTTGCTCCGCCTCCTCAGCCTCTTTGCTCAGCCTCATCAGCTCGTTGCTACGCCTCCTCAGCTCGTTGCTCCGCCTCCTCAGCTTGTTGCTCCGCCTCCTCAGCTCGTTGCTCCGCCTCCTCAGTTCGTTGCTCCGCCTCCTCAGTTCGTTACTCCGCCTCATCAGCTCGTTGCTCTGCCTCCTCAGCTTGTTGCTACGCCTCTTCAGCTCGTTGCTCCGCCTCCTCAGCTTGTTGCTCCGCCTCTTCAGCTCGTTGCTCCGCCTCCTCAGCTCGTCTGCTGACAGGTAACCCACCTGCTGCAGAATCCCAGTCTGTTTCTAACGAGCTGCAGCAGATCAGTTCCCTCTGAGGGTCTGTCTCTCTCTCTCTGACCTCTGACCTGGGGGGGGCGTTTGTGCAGAGCACTCTCACGCTGGGGGGGGATCATTACCTCCGTTTGGTTTGCAGGAACAGAGAACGGCTTCCTGCTCTCAGCTGATCCGTCTCATCATGCCGCCTCGTTGCGTGCCAGGCTGGGCGAGGTGAAGGGGGGAGGAAGGGGGATTCACTGCCACTGTGGGCCCCCCCCCCCCCCATTACAGGAAGGGAGGCTCGGTGCTTCCCCGCTGGATGTTGATGTCCAATTACTGCAGGTTTTGAAGAATTAGTTTTCTGCATGATCTTTTATAAAAAGATGCAACTTTGAAATAGTGTTCAGGTTTATTAATGAGTCATTCACCTTTATTAGATAATGAACTATACACATTATGAGATACTATTTTAGATGCAACAAAGAAAGAGAAACAGCAGTTCTTCAGGCCTGAGCGATGTACGGTCACTATCAGGGCTGCAAGGAGCTCAGAAACAGGTCAGAAATCACACAGAATTGTGTTTTTTTCACAGAAACTTCTTGTAAATGTACATCTGTAATTTCAAATATTACTTTTGGAAATAAATGTAAATTTGTTTCTTTTTTGTTGTAAATATAATCATTTAATCCCAGAGAATTTTCACCTTTTTTGGTTAATAATATTAATGATTCATTATTTATAAAATAAGATCCCTCAGGATTTTCAGGGCCGAAAAGTCGGTTTTTTTTCAAGCGTTTCGTCCTGTCCTTTACCATTCAGTTTTTCTTTGTACCCTACCCCCCCGATCTTTACTGTGTGCAGCAGCCTGAAGATGCATGCAGGTGATGTCACCCTGAACCCCCAGCCCCCCCCCTCACATTCCCAGGATGCTTCACTTCAGGAGAGATAAAGTTAGCGCTCAGAAGTGACGACACGTGTAACGGTCCCCCGTCAACACAGCCTCCCAGTGACTTCATCGGTGTGTGTGTGTATGTGTGTGTGTGTGTGTGTGTGTGTGTGTGTGTGTGAGAGATGCTAGGCAACATAAACACAACTAAATATAAACACACTGACTGCAGACTGAGAACAAACCCCTCTGAGGAGAATCAGAGACCCTCGTTGGTTTTTAAAGATTCAGTTTAATACGACGAATAAATACAAAGGGCTTCATGAGAGCTCTTAGAGACGGACAGAACGTTTGGTTGTTAGATAGAATAGAATCGGAGGATGAAACCCTTCTTCATCACTTTGGATCTTAGTGCATCAGTTAAAACATACAAGCATATCACATGACAACCATAACATGTTGGCAGAGTCAGAGAAGGATATTTAAACGTCTTATCTACACCGGAGCGTGAAGAAACAGAACCAATGGAGTACCGTGTTAAACGCTGACTAGCAGCATAGCATTGAGCGCAGTCTGATGCTCTCAATGAATGTCTCTTTCCCATAATAATGAATAGGTTCGTCGATTCAATGAAAGATCTGAAGAATCTGTTATCACTTCATCGTCTCGGCTTTAAGAAATCCGTCTCCTGTCCATCGTCCAGTTCTTCCAAGCCAACAAATGTCTTTATGTTCTGCTCCTGAATCCATTCCTCTATAAAAAGCTATTTCTTTCCATTGTTCCAAACGTCCGGTGACATCATTAGCGTTCATAATTACCATTTGTGCTTCTGTTTGCTTCCGGTGTTTTCTGGACGATGTGTGTTACCTAACTGTTGGACAAGTGTAGAGTCTACATTCATTCCTGTGGCAAAATATTGTGCTTTGCTTTTTGTGTGAAACGCAAAACACTGGACCAAAGGCAGCATTCTCCAACAGCCCGTTATCCCAAAAATAAACAGACATTGTTCCAAAGGTTTGATGGTGTAGTTTAAGGTGCCTCTGTTTGATGTTTTTTCTGTACAGTATTTGGCATTCAGGCTCACTAACTGTTGGACAAACGGATGGCCATCACAACATTAGCCAGCATGAAGTCTGAAGTCTTCATCAGGAAAAAAATGGACCAAAAGTCAAAGCAACTTATCCAAAAATAAACAGACCTTGTTCCAAATGTCTGACGGAATAATTGGAGACAAGTGCTTCTGTTTCGGTCAATATGATCTGGTTGTTGGGCCATGGGAACAAAGGACCTCCGCCTGCACGCTGTGGGGTTTTCGCCGCCTGCAGCGAGCACAGTCTCATCGTCTCTTTAGGAAATGCAAAGTTGACCCGTTCCAGAACCCTCAGCGTGACTCGGCTCAGGCCACGCAGTACCCCTGACTCGCCATCAGGGCGGTCTGGCTCTCCCGGCGCTTTTCCGTCTTCTTCCCACCTCTCAGCCTCCAGCAGAGGGCGCTGGACCCGAGCAGGAACAGCCCGGTGGACAGCAGCACCAAACCCAGCACCGAGATGTTGGACCCGTGGGAGTTGAAGGTGTACGCCACGGCTGTGACCACGATGCCGGCGATCAGCACGACCACACCGAAGGGCACGGTGCAGCGGTAGCAGGACATCTCGGCGCCGCCGGTGGCCGCCGTCAGCTGGACCTCGTTGACGTGCGGGACGCGGGTCAGCAGCACGACCCTGGACTGGTCCCGGTTCAGCTTCTCTGGAGGAGCCGGCGACCTCACGGCGATCCCGGGGATCTTGGCGCTGCCTTTGCTGTTGACGTCGTCCGGCATGGCGATCTTACTGGCGAGGAAGAGGTGGGCCATCTTTATACTGGCTTCAGAGATCAGCCAATCACAGAACAGCTAGCTGTAGACAGAAACAACAACAGCATTTTAAATCAGCTGTTGAAATGACATGCAAAGGATCATTAATCACCTTGAAACCTTGAATTATTATTTTACAGAAGCACAATTAAGGAAAATATTTCACCCCCTGATTTCCAGCACAAGAAATACAAATGACTCCAAATTAATGACTCCAAATTAATGACTCCAAATTAATGACTCCAAATTAATGACTCCAAATAAATGACTCCAAATTAATGACTCCAAATTAATGACTCCAAATTAATGACTCCAAATTAATGACTCCAAATTAATGACTCAAAATAAATGACTCCAAATTAATGACTCCAAATTAATGACTCAAAATAAATGACTCCAAATAAATGACTCCAAATTAATGACTCCAAATTAATGACTCAAAATAAATGACTCCAAATTAATGACTCCAAATTAATGACTCCAAATTAATGACTCCAAATTAATGACTCCAAATTAATGACTCCAAATTAATGACTCCAAATTAATGACTCCAAATTAATGACTCCAAATAAATGACTCCAAATTAATGACTCCAAATAAATGACTCCAAATAAATGACTCCAAATTAATGACTCCACACCTCTAAAAATAACTTAAATGAACAGAACATGTGGAAATGTGTGTCTGGTATTAAAGCAAAGTGAAAAGGTTTAAAACTCTGGAGATATTTTAAAATGCATCACAAGTATCTGTACTTTTTCCAGAAAATAGGTCCAGAGGATTCACAGTAAGTTGATATTTACATTAAGAGGACAGACGATGACCCCGAACGCTCTCACACACACAGAGGGTAAAAACAGCTTCAGGCGATGAAATGAAAAACGTCTTTCTGACCGTTGATCTGGAAACTGGTTTCTGCAGGACATCTCAAATCTGTGCAAAACTTTAACACTTTAAAAGCTCTCCTCTAACACACAACCACTGCACGCACGCACACACACACACTCACACACACTCACACACACACACACACTCACACACACACACACACACACACACACACACACACACACACACACACACACACACACACACACACACACACACACCACTCACTCTCTAAATCCGATGTATTCAATTCAATTGAACATTTTCTAGATTCATGGCCAGTATGAATCTAGAAAATTCATGCTGCCCCCCCCCCCCCCCTCCTCAAACAGAGCTATAAATTAGAGCAGCCCGAAATTATATTTCGGGCTTCTCTATCAGCCGCAGTGATTTCTCTCTGGAGATAAAGAGTAACTCACTGTCTCCATTCTCTGAGCTCCAGGTCGTCTCTCTGCAGGATGAATGGGGAAATAAGGCTATCAATAGAAAAAACCTGGACTCCCCCCCCCCCCCCTGAACCTCCTCCTCCTGACTAACAAGAAAAGGTTTAACTCTTTCCTCCCTTCAGCCGGTACCAACACCCTCATGTCTTTAAAATAACCTCACTGTAACCCTTAAAGCCAACCTGCAGGACGGGGTTTAAGGGTTCATAAATGAATGATTTGTGGATTTAAGGCGCTGGGTTTTATTCCGTGGGGAAGACAGTGAGTTTTCTTTAGTACAAACTGATCCTTCATGGTTTGCATCCCACATTTGAGAAAGACAAAGAGTAAAATGCAGAAATGTAACCAGGAAAATAAGATCAGGCGTCGGAGAAATGTTTCCAAATAGATTCAAGGAAATGTTCCTGAAAGTCTGAACATATTTGGACATTTTAAGACTAATTTGCCATTGGAATAAACAAGCCATCGGGATAATAATGACCTTACTTACGATCTAAATGAATGGGAGAATACTGGAAGGATCCTCAGACCGTGCTCACACATAAAGTTATATTCCTGCTCCTTGGTTTGGATCAGCTCTGAAAGTGTTTTTGTGAAATGAAGGAAGACAAACGGACAATCTGAACCAAAACCACAAGCTCCTTGGTGGAGGAAATGAAGTCATGGCCTTGGAGAAGAATCTAGTTTCTGCAGAAATCTCCTGAGATGTGAAACGCCCCAAAAGTTGTTGAGATTTTAGGCCAATGATTCTGCAAAGACCCACAGTCTGTCTCTCCAGTATTTACATGTGTCACCATCCAGCTTTATTGAAGTACAAAGAGGACTTAGCTCTTCCTCTGCTCTCTTCAGGGGGAAGTGAGTTCTCTCTGCAGCTGCGAGCCCCCGTTGGAAGCCGTAAAACTTGAACTCTGCTTCTCTGCAGGCTCTGGTTTCCCCGCAGAGAGATCCGACCTGCAGACTCCAACATCTGGGAGGAATCAGCTGAGAGACAGCGGAGCTTTCATTCATCCTCCCGATCCCCGCGGTCCTGTAAAGCCTGCAGAGAGACCCGGTGGTCCTCAAGGCTTAGTGCAGGGGACAAGTCTCTGGGACAGATGTAGGCTTATGTAATGTAGAGTTCACAGTGGTTCTTGTCATGCAATCAAACCCTGTCCTTAATTCAGACAAACTGTCCCTCTGGAGAATAAATGTATCAACTACAAATCACACAATTCATTTACAACCATTTTTGCACAACCGAAAGAAAAGACCAAATAAAAAGGAACTTTTCGACTAAATATTTTGCTCTTCAGAAAACCACTTAATGCTTGATGCAAAGTCGTGCATCACTCCCCAGATATTTGCATGACTTTAAAAAGGTCAGAGTCCTGAGTGTTGGAGCTCTGAATGTGCAGATCATGTGATCTGTCCTGGATGAGCTTCCTGTCTCTGCAGACTCGGTGCAGGTGCAGGTTTATTTCAGGCCAAAGTTTGAACAACAACTTCCACACTCGTCTGTGGCCGGCTGCATGGCGCGTCCTTCCACATGTACGTTAACAGTAGGTTTACCCTTTGGAGTTCTTTGAATTCATCCAAACCTTTGTCTTTAGGAAGTCCTTTTAAATACCTCAGGTCGTTGTGCATCGTGTTATTAGTTGGAGGAATCTCTTGAGATCCATTCGTTCTTTAACGTGCATTAACCCTAAACCTCCACAAAGTGTACGAGTGCTCCTCTGTCTGTGCTCATTCTTCAGAAACGTCGTCTTTTCCTGAATTACTTGCTTTTATTTCACCTTCTAATTACATCTCACGCTAAGCTCTGTTTAAGGCGTACTTTAAAGGTCTTGATTATTTTGTGCAGATCCATCTTTTTATCTCTTGATTTTCAGACTTTATAAGCCTTTTGTTTTGAAGGATACACGATATATCCCCATGAAAGTCTGGGCTTTTTCCTTATAGTTTCAGATGTTTGATGCAACTGTTTGAAAATATATCCTGAACTACAGAAGAAATATGACATTAAATGAAGTTCTTGCTTTGAGGAACGCTCCACAGACTTTAAGAGGATTCAAGTTCAGATTTACTTTAATGTGATTTAGATGTCTCCTCCAGCTGCACATCTGGCTGTGTTTTCTGACTCTTGTTTTTGCAGATGATCCTCTGAGGGTCAGCGAGGGTCAGCGGGCCCTGTTGGATCCCTTTTACCCGGAGAGGGGGTCACCCTGAAGGGCCTGGGAGAGGAGCCAGTGCCCGAAACGTGGTGAGAGAGAGACCAGAAACCACTGATGTGTGGAGAGGAAAAGTGAAGGAGTCTTTGCAATCATTAAACATAATGAAGTATCAGCCGGAGCTTTCTGCTGCAAAGGAATGCATGAGCCAGGATCCTGCAGCAACCATCTCCTGCAGCCGTTACATGTTCCTGCGGCCGTCACTGGTTCCTGCGGCCGTTACAGGCTCCTGCGGCCGTTCCAGGATCCTGCGGCCGTTACAGGTTCCTGCGGCCGTTACAGGCTCCTGCGGCCGTTCCAGGATCCTGCAGCTGTTACAGGTTCCTGCGGCTGTTACAGGTTCCTGCGGCCGTTACAGGTTCCTGCGGCCGTTACAGGCTCCTGCGGCCGTTCCAGGTTCCTGCGGCCGTTACAGGCTCCTGCGGCCGTTCCAGGATCCTGCAGCTGTTACAGGATCCTGCAGCTGTTACAGGTTCCTGCGGCCGTTACAGGCTCCTGCGGCCGTTCCAGGTTCCTGCAGCCGTTACAGGTTCCTGCGGCCGTTCCAGGATCATGCGGCCGTTCCAGGCTCCTGCGGCCGTTACAGGTTCCTGCGGCCGTTCCAGGATCCTGCGGCCGTTACAGGTTCCTGCGGCCGTTCCAGGATCCTGCGGCCGTTCCAGGCTCCTGCGGCCGTTACAGGTTCCTGCGGCCGTTACAGGTTCCTGCAGCCGTTACAGGTTCCTGCGGCCGTTCCAGGATCCTGCGGCCGTTCCAGGCTCCTGCGGCCGTTACAGGTTCCTGCGGCCGTTCCAGGCTCCTGCGGCCGTTACAGGTTTCCTGCAGCCGTTACAGGTTCCTGCGGCCGTTACAGGTTCCTGCGGCCGTTCCAGGATCCTGCGGCCGTTCCAGGCTCCTGCGGCCGTTACAGGTTCCTGCGGCCGTTCCAGGCTCCTGCGGCCGTTACAGGTTTCCTGCAGCCGTTACAGGTTCCTGCGGCCGTTCCAGGTTCCTGCAGCCGTTCCAGGATCCTGCAGCCGTTACAGGATCCTGCGGCCGTTACAGGTTCCTGCGGCCGTTACAGGATCCTGCGGCCGTTATAGGCTCCTGCGCGTGCATCCTCACCACCTCACATAATGCAACCTTTAGAAAGCACAACGCATGGTGACAAGAGGTAGAGAAACCTTAGCTTTGAATTTTCTATCCTGCTTTTATACTTTTGAGAAGGTTTGAATCCAGATCATGCAAAAACAATCCCCTGCAGACATCATGGGGCAGTAATAGTGCTCTGTCACCACGTATTCATCTCACTTTGTGAGACGTAAGGACTTCATTGCACGTGTAAAACAAAGGTTTGTAAGAAGGAAGTCTAAGCTGTCCGCTGCATAGCGATAAATAGTTTTCTAGTTGTTATTTAAGATCCTTCTCAGAGTCCTGCAAATCACTTCAGGATCCACAACGGGGAGCTTTCATGTGTTGTCAACTTGGTTTTACTTTATGCAACGTAAGTTAAAGAAGTCTTAGCAAACGTTCAATGTGATGAAGGATATCCCTAACCCTCTGCAGTGGAAAGCATGCATGCTCCATCATGTTTAAGATGTTGAGATGGATCTAAGCAGGATATGTTCTGCACGGCGCCTCAGGTAACACACAGACACCTCTGGAACCGGAGGGCATCACGCTGCAGAGACAAAGACTCTTAACTCTGCATCGGCTCAAACGGGATCGAGGATCTGGGTCAGTGAAAGCATGCAGAGAGATTTTCCACCCCACCGTCCAGGGACGGAGAGGTAATCTCTTCCTTCCGGACGGTTCTCTGGGTCGGGATGCTGAGAGGTATTTGCTCTGGATGTGTGGGCTTCCTGTCTGCAGCAGATGTCCCTGCAGCTTCCTGTCGGTGCAGGTGTATCTCTGATGTTACGTGGTGTTTGTCCGACTCGTTGCTCGGTGGAAAACATGACTCGGAGGTTTCTGCAGCTTTGCACGGTGCGCAAACTACGGGAGGAACGGAGTCACAGATGAAGGGAAATGCCTAAATTAAAATAAACTGACTGAACAAAGATTTATATTTCATTAAATATTTCAAAACTAATATTATAATAATTATTTTTGAAATATTTTTGAAAATGGTTTTGCCAGAAATGAATCTCTCACTGGGTGAACATAGATATACACTATTGGAGAATATTCTTACTGAAGCTTTATGAAATATATGGAAAGATAATAAACAAAATAATTATTAAAATATCAGAAAAATGTTTTAAAAGTGTCGTTAAAATATGAAAGAATGCCTGAAAATTGTTCTTGAAAAATCTGTAATTTCAGGGGAAAAAGATGTGGAAAATGTCAGGGAATATAATAAGATGCATTTAGATCCAAGAATTCTGAAGAGCTGAACTAAAGCGGACATAAAAGTTCTTCTATGGCACAAATGATGCATAAAATAATGCAGTTATCTTTAGTATTCATGAAGTCAGATTTCACCTTCCAAACAATCAGGTCAGATCTGAAGATGGACGAGAGGAAAAGTGAAGAAGTTTGAAAGCAGGTGAACGTCTGCAGAGAGGAGGAAGTGAGGAGGAATACGGGAAGTGCTTCTGTCAGCATCACCTTTCATTTATAGATCAGAGGAAACACAGGAAGAGAGAAAAGGAGAGAGAGGGGGAGAGAGAAAGAGAGAGGGGAGAGGAGAGAGAGAAAGGAGAGAGAGGGGAGAGAGAAAGAGAGAGAGGGAGAGAGAGGGAGAGAGAGAAAGAGAGAGAGGGAGAGAGAGAAAGAGAGAGGGAGAGGAGAGAGAGAAGGGAGAGAGGGAGAGAGAGAGAGGAGAGAGAGAAGGGAGAGAGGAGGGAGAGAGAGGGAGAGAGAGAGAGAAAGAGAGAGGGAGAAGGGAGAGAGAGGGAGAGAGAGAGAGGGGGAGAGAGAAAGAGAGAGAGGGAGAGAGAGAAAGAGAGAGGGAGAGGAGAGAGAGAAGGGAGAGAGAGGGAGAGAGAGAAAGAGAGAGGGAGAAAGAAAGAGAGAGGGAGAGAGAGAAAGAGAGAGGGAGAAAGAAAGAGAGAGAGAAGGGAGAGAGAGAGGAGGGAGAGAGAGAGAGGGAGAGGAGAGAGAGAAGGGAGAGAGGAGGGAGAGAGAGGGAGAGAGAGAGGAGGGAGAGAGAGAAAGAAAGAGAGAGAGAAGGGAGAGAGAGGGAGAGAGAGAAAGAGAGAGGGAGAAAGAAAGAGAGAGAGAAGGGAGAGAGAGGAGGGAGAGGAGGGCGAGAGAGGGAGAACGAAAGAGAGAGAGAAGGGGAGAGAGAAAGAGAGAGAGAGGAGGGAGAGGAGGGCGAGAGAGAAAGAGAGAGAGGAGGGAGAGAGCACGGGTCACACTGGGTGGGGGGGTCCTGCATTCTAAATGTTCCTCCAGTAAAAGTAGAAGTACTCAGGTCTTGTACTTGAGTAAAGTAGAAGTACTCAGATCTTGTACTTGAGTAAAGTACAAGTACTCAGATCTTGTACTTGAGTAAAGTAGAAGTACTCAGGTCTTGTACTTGAGTAAAGTAGAAGTACTCAGGTCTTGTACTTGAGTAAAGTAGAAGTACTCAGGTCTTGTACTTGAGTAAAGTACAAGTACTCAGATCTTGTACTTGAGTAAAGTAGAAGTACTCAGATCTTGTACTTGAGTAAAGTAGAAGTACTCAGGTCTTGTACTTGAGTAAAGTAGAAGTACTCAGGTCTTGTACTTGAGTAAAGTAGAAGTACTCAGATCTTGTACTTGAGTAAAGTAGAAGTACTCAGATCTTGTACTTGAGTAAAGTAGAAGTACTCAGATCTTGTACTTGAGTAAAGTAGAAGTACTCAGGTCTTGTACTTGAGTAAAGTAGAAGTACTCAGGTCTTGTACTTGAGTAAAGTAGAAGTACTCAGGTCTTGTACTTGAGTAAAGTAGAAGTACTCAGATCTTGTACTTGAGTAAAGTAGAAGTACTCAGATCTTGTACTTGAGTAAAGTAGAAGTACTCAGATCTTGTACTTGTACTTGAGTAAAGTAGAAGTACTCAGATCTTGTACTTGAGTAAAGTAGAAGTACTCAGATCTTGTACTTGAGTAAAGTAGAAGTACTCAGATCTTGTACTTGAGTAAAGTAGAAGTACTCAGATCTTGTACTTGAGTAAAGTAGAAGTACTCAGATCTTGTACTTGAGTAAAGTAGAAGTACTCAGGTCTTGTACTTGAGTAAAGTAGAAGTACTCAGGTCTTGTACTTGAGTAATGTAGAAGTACTCAGGTCTTGTACTTGAGTAAAGTAGAAGTACTCAGGTCTTGTACTTGAGTAAAGTAGAAGTACTCAGGTCTTGTACTTGAGTAAAGTAGAAGTACTCAGATCTTGTACTAGAGTAAAGTAGAAGTACTCAGGTCTTGTACTTGAGTAAAGTAGAAGTACTCAGGTCTTGTACTTGAGTAAAGTAGAAGTACTCAGATCTTGTACTTGAGTAAAGTAGAAGTACTCAGGTCTTGTACTTTAGTAAAGTAGAAGTACTCAGATCTTGTACTAGAGTAAAGTAGAAGTACTCAGGTCTTGTACTTGAGTAAAGTAGAAGTACTCAGGTCTTGTACTTGAGTTAAAGTAGAAGTACTCAGGTCTTGTACTTGAGTAAAGTAGAAGTACTCAGGTCTTGTACTTGAGTAAAGTAGAAGTACTCAGATCTTGTACTTGAGTAAAGTAGAAGTACTCAGGTCTTGTACTTGAGTAAAGTAGAAGTACTCAGATCTTGTACTTGAGTAAAGTAGAAGTACTCAGGTCTTGTACTTGAGTAAAGTAGAAGTACTCAGGTCTTGTACTTGAGTAAAGTAGAAGTACTCAGGTCTTGTACTTGAGTAAAGTAGAAGTACTCAGGTCTTGTACTTGAGTAAAGTAGAAGTACTCAGGTCTTGTACTTGAGTAAAGTAGAAGTACTCAGGTCTTGTACTTGAGTAAAGTAGAAGTACTCAGGTCTTGTACTTGAGTAAAGTAGAAGTACTCAGATCTTGTACTTGAGTAAAGTAGAAGTACTCAGATCTTGTACTTGAGTAAAGTAGAAGTACTCAGGTCTTGTACTTGAGTAAAGTAGAAGTACTCAGATCTTGTACTTGAGTAAAGTAGAAGTACTCAGATCTTGTACTTGAGTAAAGTAGAAGTACTCAGGTCTTGTACTTGAGTAAAGTAGAAGTACTCAGGTCTTGTACTTGAGTAAAGTAGAAGTACTCAGATCTTGTACTTGAGTAAAGTAGAAGTACTCAGATCTTGTACTTGAGTAAAGTAGAAGTACTCAGATCTTGTACTTGAGTAAAGTAGAAGTACTCAGATCTTGTACTTGAGTAAAGTAGAAGTACTCAGATCTTGTACTTGAGTAAAGTAGAAGTACTCAGGTCTTGTACTTGAGTAAAGTAGAAGTACTCAGGTCTTGTACTTGAGTAAAGTAGAAGTACTCAGATCTTGTACTTGAGTAAAGTAGAAGTACTCAGGTCTTGTACTTGAGTAAAGTAGAAGTACTCAGGTCTTGTACTTGAGTAAAGTAGAAGTACTCAGGTCTTGTACTTGAGTAAAGTAGAAGTACTCAGGTCTTGTACTTGAGTAAAGTAGAAGTACTCAGGTCTTGTACTTGAGTAAAGTAGAAGTACTCAGGTCTTGTACTTGAGTAAAGTAGAAGTACTCAGGTCTTGTACTTGAGTAAAGTAGAAGTACTCAGATCTTGTACTTGAGTAAAGTAGAAGTACTCAGGTCTTGTACTTGAGTAAAGTAGAAGTACTCAGGTCTTGTACTTGAGTAAAGTAGAAGTACTCAGATCTTGTACTTGAGTAAAGTAGAAGTACTCAGGTCTTGTACTTGAGTAAAGTAGAAGTACTCAGGTCTTGTACTTGAGTAAAGTAGAAGTACTCAGGTCTTGTACTTGAGTAAAGTAGAAGTACTCAGGTCTTGTACTTGAGTAAAGTAGAAGTACTCAGGTCTTGTACTTGAGTAAAGTAGAAGTACTCAGGTCTTGTACTTGAGTAAAGTAGAAGTACTCAGATCTTGTACTTGAGTAAAGTAGAAGTACTCAGGTCTTGTTCTTGAGTAAAGTAGAAGTACTCAGGTCTTGTACTTGAGTAAAGTAGAAGTACTCAGGTCTTGTACTTGAGTAAAGTAGAAGTACTCAGATCTTGTACTTGAGTAAAGTAGAAGTACTCAGGTCTTGTACTTGAGTAAAGTAGAAGTACTCAGGTCTTGTACTTGAGTAAAGTAGAAGTACTCAGATCTTGTACTTGAGTAAAGTAGAAGTACTCAGGTCTTGTACTTGAGTAAAGTAGAAGTACTCAGGTCTTGTTCTTGAGTAAAGTAGAAGTACTCAGGTCTTGCACTTGAGTAAAGTAGAAGTACTCAGGTCTTGTACTTGAGTAAAGTAGAAGTACTCAGATCTTGTACTTGAGTAAAGTAGAAGTACTCAGGTCTTGTACTTGAGTAAAGTAGAAGTACTCAGATCTTGTACTTGAGTAAAGTAGAAGTACCAGAGTGTAGGAATACTCTGTCACAGTAAAAGTATTCTAAATGTTCCTCCAGTGAAAGTAGAAAGTACTCTCCTCTAAATGTACTTAAAGTAGCGACAGTAAAAGTAGTCATTGTCTGATTGGTCCATTTCAGAATAATATCTCTGATGTGTTTTATAATGATTGATCATTAAAGTGTTCTCAGAGCTGGTAAAGGTGCAGCTAGTTTGAATGCTTTGTATACTGCAGGGTAGCTGCTGGATGTACTGCAGGTGAACTACAGTCTGATTTAAGGGTTATATTTGGAGGAGCTGCTGTTTATGTGGAGCCTTTAGTTTCTACAGTCTGCTGTCCTTCTCGGTCAGTAATAACTCAGTTTTTCTGCAGGGTTTAAGAAACACATCCTGACCTCTAGTGCTGCAGAAGTGAACTACCGCTGAGTTTCACATTTAAATAAGTTGATTGTTTTTAATTAAATAATGAACTGGTATTTATTTATGGATTTGTTTGTAATCCAGGATTTATTTTTTCACGCATTTTCTATTATTTTCTATGTTGTTGAGAACTCACAGAGAAACAGAACATTTGGTGGTCGGTTGACCTTGTAAACGAGGGGGTTTATTTATTAATTTCCTGAAGGACATGAGATTTATTCTTGGTTAAAGAAAGGCTCAATTTCTCCTGAAGGGGATCAGGATCTGGACGAGGGTCTCCAGCAGCGAGTTCATCTGGGCCCCGCTTTTAGCTCCTGGAAGGATCAACAAAGGATCATTTAGCAAGAAAAATGTGAGCGATTCGGAAGAGTTTTCAGCCACGAAAATGTATTTCAGAACAACACGACCGTTACCCGTCATCGTAACGCTCCCCATCGCAAAGATGGTGACGGAGACCCCGGGGAAACACTTGAAGTGGAGACCAGGAAACAGCTCCGGTTCATAACTGAGGAGAGGAAACACAAACACACACTTAAGTCCCCTATCATCCTCTTCTTCATCCGTATATTCCAGGTCTCAGATACAGAGCCTGTCTCTGATTGGCTGAAACACAGAACTGATCATTGCCCATAACCCCCTCTGTTTCAGCCCTGTTCCTAAAGTGCTGATTCTGTGTCTGTAGCTTTAAATGACACAAAAGATGGATGGAGATGGATCAGGACAGAAAGGCGGGAACATGGGGTCCAGTGTTGGGAAATACAGTTTTAAACCCCAACTACAATTCAATATGCCCCGCCTCCCATTGGTTATTTCATGTCTGGTCTCGGTTCAGTTCAGTCTGGGAGAACCTTCTTTGGTTCTGGTCAACTTATAAATAGAACAACCAATCAGAGTTTCCACAGAACCAGTATCTGTACAGAAGGCTTCTACAGGTCATAGTGGGAAAGAACCGGACGGAGCTTGAACGCGCTCCGATGTGCTCTCACCTGCAGGCATGATGGAGGGCTATCTGCTCCAGTTTCACCGGGAACACGGAACAAGTCCCCATCATGTTGACGATCCGGAAGTCCAGGAAGCGGACGGGAAGGCCCAGCTTCTGGATTTTGCGGGCGCACCTTCGGGCCGCCACTCGGGAATTCTCCAGACTGTGAAAGCACACAGAGAAACGGCTGAGGGACGGCTGAGAGACGGCTAAGAGACAGCTGAGGGATGGCTGAGGGACGGCTGAGAGACAGCTGAGGGACGGCTGAGGGACGGCTGAGAGACGGCTGAGGGACGGCTGAGGGACGGCTGAGGGACGGCTGAGAGACGGCTGAGAGACGGCTGAGGGACTGAGGTGGGACGGCTGAGAGACGGCTAAGAGACAGCTGAGGGACTGAGGTGGGACGGCTGAGAGACGGCTGAGGGACGGCTGAGAGACGGCTGAGAGACGGCTGAGAGACGGCTGAGAGACGGCTGAGGGACTGAGGTGGGACGGCTGAGAGACGGCTGAGAGACGGCTGAGAGACGACTGAGAGACGGCTGAGAGACGGCTGAGGGATGGATGAGAGACGGCTGAGGGACGGCTGAGAGACGGCTGAGAGACGGCTGAGGGACTGAGGTGGGACGGCTGAGGGACGGCTGAGAGACGGCTGAGAGACGGCTGAGAGACGGCTGAGAGACGGCTGAGAGACGGCTGAGGGATGGATGAGAGACGGCTGAGGGACGGCTGAGAGACGGCTGAGAGA
The DNA here is from genome assembly GCF_036324505.1 of Eleginops maclovinus. Lineage (NCBI taxonomy): Eukaryota > Metazoa > Chordata > Actinopteri > Perciformes > Eleginopidae > Eleginops > Eleginops maclovinus. The sequence continues at coordinate 721,865 of NC_086358.1, read as the reverse complement.
CGGCTGAGGGACTGAGGTGGGACGGCTGAGAGACGGCTGAGGGACGGCTGAGAGATGGCTGAGAGACGGCTGAGAGACGGCTGAGGGACGGATGAGACGGCTGAGAGACGGCTGAGAGAGGGCTGAGGGACGGCTGAGAGACGGCTGAGAGACGGCTGAGAGACGGCTGAGAGACGGCTGAGGGATGGCTGAGGGATGGCTGAGGGATGGATGAGAGACGGCTGAGAGACGGCTGAGGGACGGCTGAGAGACGGCTGAGAGACGGCTGAGGGACGGCTGAGGGATGGATGAGAGATGGCTGAGAGACGGCTGAGGGGCGGATGAGAGATGGCTGAGAGACGGCTGAGAGACGGCTGAGAGACGGCTGAGAGACGGCTGAGAGACGGATGAGAGACGGCTGAGGGATGGATGAGAGACGGCTGAGGGACGGCTGAGAGACGGCTGAGAGACGGCTGAGGGACGGCTGAGAGACGGCTGAGAGACGGCTGAGGGACGGCTGAGGGATGGATGAGAGATGGCTGAGAGACGGCTGAGAGACGGCTGAGGGACTGAGGTGGGACTGAGGTGGAGCAAGTCTTCAGGTGCTTCACTCGGCTGTGATCCTGGAGATGTTGAGACCCCAAAGTGTTATGATAGAAATGTAGAGTAGGGGTCAGCACAGAGACACTGCCGGCTGCTAACCTGCATATGTTGTGCAATTTGTACAACTAGCATTAATTAGCATATTCAGATAATAGTTCCTGAGTGGTTCTGGGGGTTAGTGAGGATGCTGAGTCCATTTCTGAGGATCCAAACTGGCAGCTTTAACCAGAACATGCTCATATCTGTACCCACAGTGGGCTGGTTTTGAGGTATTTTCAGGTTTTGGGGACTCACAGCTGCCATTTTTTCCACCAAATATGACCGAAATGGATTCACATCATGAACCGCTCAAAAATGTTTTGAATCAGCTGAGACATTTTTTAACTATTGTCTGCATATGCTAATTAACACAACCTGTGCTAATTGTCCTATACTATGTATATCTTAGCCTGCCTGCCTGCCTGCCTGCCTGCCTGCCTGCCTGCCTGCCTTCCTTCCTTCCTTCCTTCCTTCCTTCCTTCCTTCCTTCCTTCCTTCCTTCCATCACCCACCCAAAAATGTTCTCACTTACATTCAATATCTTCCGTTCCTTTTTTCAAGCCATTTCCTTCTGGTCCACTTCTTCCCTTCCTTCGTTCATTTCTTTCTTCCTTTCCTTCCTTCATCCTGCTTTGCTCCTAGCCTTCCTTCCTTCCCCCTTCCTCCTTCCCTTCCTTATGTCTTAGTTTCCTAACGTCTCCCTTTTCCTCCTTTCTTCCTTCCTTTTCCTAACCCTTTCCTATCCCATTTTCCTATTTCTAAACATTGGGGGTTCACAGAAGTAAATTCTCAGGTAGCAGTAGCTCCAATGGTCCTCGAGCCCTTGAGTAAATGTACTCAGGTACTTCTTAAAGCTCAAGAGCTCACCTGTTGGCTCCGGAGACGACCAAGGTTCCGCATTTGTGGATCAGGATCGTGGCTTTCGGCTCCCGGATCCTCATGAAGAGCTGCTTGTCTCTCTGAAACCCAGCAGGAGGATCAGGGGCCTCACTGGAGGTTTTAACACGTGGTGCGTTCACACAGCGTTCAGCCAACAAGGCATCTGGACCCGAGGTTTGGCTCAGGTGTGTGTGTCAGTTGTGTGTTGTGTCAGGTGTGTGTCAGGTGACTGTCAGGTGTGTGACAGGCGTTTGTTTTGTGTCAGGTGTGTTTCAGGAGTGTGTCTCAGGTGTGTGTTGTGTGTCAGGTGTGTGTCTCGAATGTGTTTCAGGTGTGAGTGTCAGTTGTGTGTTGTTTGTGTCAGGTGTGTGTTGTGTGTCAGGTGTGTGTCTCAGGTGTGTTTCAGGTGTGTGTCAGTTGTGTGTTGTGTGTGACAGGTGTTTTTTTTTGTGTCAGGTGTGTTTCAGGTGTGTGTTGTGTGTCAGGTGTGTGTACCTTTGGGTTGTACTCCACGTTCCACAGCTGTGGAGCGATGACCTTCAGTTCCAAAGTGCATCCTAGTTTTACTGAAGCCCAAACGTTCCTGAACTCAAACACCGGACTGTTACAACGACACCTGAACACAGCACGACCGCAGTGTGTGACACAGAGCAAGGTGTGTTCAAAGACTCACTTAATCTGTGGGAAGAACTTTGGTGACAGGGTCACAGAGGTCACAGGGGTCACAGAGGTCACGGGGGAAACATCTGTGATCACTCCTAGGGGATTCTGGGAATTGTAGTCCAGACTAGTGCTGCTCTCTAGAGACAAAACGGGTTTTAGAAACAGAGCGACTGGGGGCCGCTGCTGTTGTTGTGTTTGTAGTTTGATTTACCCTTGTTGGCTTGAAGTTTGAGAAGCATTTCATCCTCCTGCTTCTCCCTCTGCTTCCAGGAGTTCTGTGACAGCAACACAGAGTTAAACATCTACAGACTTGTCATGGGAGGCTGTGGTTCAATGGGATCAGGGGAGCACTGGTTCAATCCCCACTGCAGTCAGCATGTGGGCGTGTCCCTGGGCAAAGTGTATGACACGTGACATGTAATGTAATGATCTTTCATCAAGGTAGGGTTGAAAAATAACCATTCATCAATCGATCAAAAGGCAAATTTATAAGAAAATCGTTTTATTTTGTCTGCATTTAATTTTATACTTTGTAGTATTGTAATTCTTTCAAGCATTTTATTATTATTATTATTGTTGTTATTATTATTATTATTGTTGTTATTATTATTATTATTGTTATTATTATTATTATTATTATTATTATTATTATTATTATTATTATTGTTGTTATTATTATTGTTGTTATTGTTATTATTGTTGTTGTTATTATTATTGTTATTATTATTATTGTTATTGTTATTATTATTGTTATTGTTATTATTGTTATTGTTATTATTATTATTGTTATTATTATTATTGTTATTATTGTTATTATTGTTATTATTATTATTGTTATTATTATTGTTATTGTTGTTATTATTATTATTATTGTTGTTATTATTATTGTTATTATTATTGTTATTATTGTTATTGTTATTATTATTGTTATTATTGTTATTGTTATTATTATTATTGTTATTATTATTATTGTTATTATTATTATTGTTATTATTGTTATTATTATTGTTATTATTATTGTTATTGTTATTATTGTTATTATTATTATCATTATTATTGTTATTATTATTGTTATTGTTGTTATTATTATTATTGTTATTATTATTATTGTTGTTATTATTATTGTAATTATTATTATTGTTATTATTATTATTGTTATTATTATTATGTATGTTATTATTATTGTTGTTATTATTATTATTGTTATTATTATTATTGTTATTATTATTATTGTTATTATTATTATGTATGTTATTATTATTGTTGTTATTATTATTGTTGTTGTTATTATTGTTATTGTTATTATTGTTGTTATTATTATTGTTATTATTGTTATAAATATTATTTTAGAGATAAAGATGCAATTTGTTTCTCCCTTTTTGTGATCATTGTTTATACTGTTGTATGATGATAACTGCTATATGTTTTTTAAACTCTAGTTCTGATTACACATGAAGTCTCTGTACTCACGTCTGTTATGTATTGATCGAAGAAGCACTCCAGCCTCGATTCCTCCATGACTGCTGCAGAGTTTTAAACTAAATACACTTTTTAGTTTGAAAGTTTGAAAGTGATATAAGATCAGCTGACTCTCAATATATATGCATCGAAGAATAGTTGTGTACCTTCAAACAGACAGTGGTGCTGCAGGTGAGGGACATGGGGTTATTTACTTTCAGTTCTTTGGCAGTTGTTTGTTTTCTTTTGTAATAGAATGGTAATACACTTATTTAAATCAAATTAAATACTATTTTGGTTATTTTTACATTTCTCTTTTAGTATCTGTGTATATATATCCAGAAACTAAAACAGATACTCTACTTCATAAATATAAATACGGAATACAGAAAAACACAGCAGCTTAATTAATGTGCTGAAAAATAAACAAATACTTTTAACTATAAAGAAAGTATCTCAAAAATCATTTCTCCTTTCCTGTTTTTTTCTATTTCCACATTGAATTTGTAACTTATTCATTATTTTACCGATCTCTGTTTTCAGTGTGTGTGTGATTCATCCTCTGTAACCTGTGCTGTTCTGCAGGCTGCTACTTCAAGTGTGGATCCCTGAATCTGCTTCAGTGCATCTTCACTTTGTGGCCCTGATCATTTTCTTTTAAAAAATCAAACTTTTTGATTCCCAATCTTTTTCCTTTAGATTTTCTTATCAAACTTTGCATATTTTAACTTTCTGGAATTTCTGACTATTTCTTCAAAATTATCAGTTTTTTTTCCTAAAAAAAAACTGATAATTTTGTTTCTAAATTTCGACTTTTAAAAATGTCCCACTCTTTGAAGAATTCACACTTTTAGTCTCCCAATGTGTGTTTCTGTGTGTGTGTGTGTGTGTGTGTGTGTGTGTGTGTGTGTGTGTGTGTGTGTGTGTGTGTGTGTGTGTGTGTGTGTGTGTGTTGTGTGTGTGTGTGTGTGTGTGTGTGTGTGTGTGTGTGTGTGTGTGTGTGTGTGTGTTTTCTGCTGCAGATGTTTATCCTGCAGAAACACAAACAGCCTCTTCCTGTCTCCTCATCTCACTTCAACATCAGGACTCTTCTGGACTTTTCGTGCTCGGATATTTTACCATTCCTCTCTTCAAGGTGTCTTTACTTCCTCCGTTCCTTTTTTTACGTGTCCCACACTTCCCTCCTTCATCTTTGTAAACTTCTTTCAACCTGCCATGTTATTTCCTCCTTCCAGAATTAAAGGTGGGTAACAACTAAGGAAAGAAATCAGGAAATTAGGAAGGAAGGAAAGAAGTGGACCAGAAGGAAAGAACTACAAAAGGATGTAGGAAAAGGGGACGTGAAAGTAGGAAACTAAGAAGGAAGGAAGGAAGGAAGGAAGGAAGGAAGGAAGGAAGGAAGGAAGGAAGGAAGGAAGGAAGGAAGGAAGGAAGGAAGGAAGGAAGGAAGGAAGGAAGGACAAAGGAAGGAAGGAAGGAAGGAAGGAAGGAAGGAAGGAAGGGAAGACGGGGAAAGAAATGATGAGATTTATAATATCGATCTTATATAGAAGAGATAAGATGGATCTGGAAATACTGTGTTACAGCAGCAGCGGTTCCATCTTTAAAAGGTGGAATAAAGTATGTACAATAAAAACAACAGCAAATACATAATCCTGCAGCAACAGAAATACAGACTGTAAGGGTAAGAGTGTGTGTGTGTGTGTGTGTGTGTGTGTGTGTGTGTGTGTGTGTGTGTGTGTGTGTGTGTGTGTGTGTGTGTGTGTGTGTGTGTGTGTGTGTGTGGGCGGCTCTGCTTGCGGTGTCTCAGTGAAATGTGACTCCCTCTCTCTCAGTATTTCGGGATGTTTTACACGTTAGCGGGCGGGGGGAGCTGGGCAGATGTTCCTGGAAGAGAAGAAGAAGAAGAGGAAGAAGAAGAACAAGAAGAAGAGGAAGAAGAAGGAGAGGAAGAGAGGATATTTCTGCAGAAGAAGAAGGACTCAAAGGAGGTAAACTGATTGTAACTCCTCGCAATCCGCCGACAGAGTGAGTTAAACCGCGCTTTGAAGGACAGTTCCAAGTCTTTTATTTTCGCTGACTTGAAGGTTTCTCGTGTTTCTGCAGGTTTGTGCTGGTTTTCTCCCACCGGATGTTCCCACTTTTAATGACAGACTAACAATAACATTAGCCACGTGGTCACCTCCTCTGTCGAAGCCCAGAGGCATTAGGTGATTTATGTTAAGGTAGTTATCATTACTGCCTTTTAAATAACCAATACATACTGGAAATGGGACTTATTAGCATTTCCCTCACAGTTTACCGCCTTTCTGCAGGAGATACTGTATAACCAGTATAACCATGGCAACAGAACTACTTAGTTACCGGCTAACCAGCTAATGATAATGTTACCAGTTAGCTAACAACTAACTTGTAGCTTACCAATTTAGCACTGTCATTTTGAGACAAAGGTGTTTAGTGATATTCGGCTTTATAAATAAACCTTGATTTGATTAAGGTCAAGGCCAAATTCATGCTAACTAACAAGCTATTCATGCTATATAAGTCACAAGCTAATAAGCAGGCTAATCTTACCAGCTAGCTAAGAGCTTACAATCCAAATATAAACAACCTTTCACAAGCTAACTAGCTATCCAGATAGGCTAATGTGACTAGCTTATCAACTTAGTAACAAGCTTAACTCAGTAAATAACTAACCAGTTAATGTTATTTACAAGCTGATCCAACTAACTTGCCAGGAACAGACTAACAAGCTAATGCTACTTTCTAGATAAGCAGCTAACATGTATTATACTGTACATTTGTATTCCTGATCTACTTGTTACGGCTAAATACATGCTAACTAAGTGGTCTAATCATTTAACCAGGTAATGCTAAGAGCTAGAAACGCAAAGATGTTTTACATGCTAGTTAGCTAACACATTGCAAAAAAACAAAGAAACAGTTATTATAATGAGCAGGCTAACAAACTACTAATAATTCAATCTTACCAGTTAGTTAAAACACTTATTAAAACACTAATATTAAGGCCAAATACAAGCTAACGAACAAGCTAATTATGCTATTTGGCTAACCACTTAAGAAGCAAGCTAACCCTACTAACTAAGTAACTATTAAACAAACAATTCATGTTACTTACAAGCTGATCTTACTATCTTGCCAGGTACAAACTAGTAAGCTAATGTTACCTCCTAGATAACCAGCTAACTAACCTAAACATGTCAATCTAGCTAATTAACCAAAAAGCTGAACACTAATTATTTTACGACACAGATTACCAGCCAGGTAACCTAACCTAACCTAACCTAACCTAACCTAACCTAACCTAACCTAACCTAACCTAACCTAACCACAAAAAAGGATTTAAATGACATTATGTGCCGCCTTCCTTCAGTGTTCTGTACACCTGTAGCCGTTAGATTTATGAAACACCTGTAGCCGTTAGCTTTATGAAACACCTGTAGCCGTTAGCTTTATGAAACACCTGTAGCCGTTAGCTTTATGAAACACCTGTAGCCGTTAGATTTATGAAACACCTGTAGCCGTTAGATTTATAAAACACCTGTAGCCGTTAGCTTTGTGAAACACCTGTAGCCGTTAGCTTTGTGAAACACCTGTAGCCGTTAGATTTATAAAACACCTGTAGCCGTTAGATTTATGAAACACCTGTAGCCGTTAGATTTATGAACCTGTAGCCGTTAGATTTATGAAACACCTGTAGCCGTTAGATTTCTGAAACACCTGTAGCCGTTAGATTTCTGAAACACCTGTAGCCGTTAGCTTTGTGAAACACCTGTAGCCGTTAGCTTTATGAAACACCTGTAGCCGTTAGCTTTATGAAACACCTGTAGCCGTTAGCTTTATGAAACACCTGTAGCCGTTAGCTTTGTGAAACACCTGTAGCCGTTAGATTTATGAAACACCTGTAGCCGTTAGCTTTATGAAACACCTGTAGCCGTTAGATTTATGAAACACCTGTAGCCGTTAGATTTGTGAAACACCTGTAGCCGTTAGCTTTGTGAAACACCTGTAGCCGTTAGCTTTATGAAACACCTGTAGCCGTTAGCTTTGTGAAACACCTGTAGCCGTTAGATTTATGAAACACCTGTAGCCGTTAGCTTTATGAAACACCTGTAGCCGTTAGATTTCTGAAACACCTGTAGCCGTTAGATTTCTGAAACACCTGTAGCCGTTAGCTTTGTGAAACACCTGTAGCCGTTAGCTTTATGAAACACCTGTAGCCGTTAGCTTTATGAAACACCTGTAGCCGTTAGCTTTATGAAACACCTGTAGCCGTTAGCTTTGTGAAACACCTGTAGCCGTTAGCTTTGTGAAACACCTGTAGCCGTTAGCTTTATGAAACACCTGTAGCCGTTAGCTTTATGAAACACCTGTAGCCGTTAGATTTATGAAACACCTGTAGCCGTTAGCTTTGTGAAACACCTGTAGCCGTTAGATTTATGAAACACCTGTAGCCGTTAGCTTTATGAAACACCTGTAGCCGTTAGCTTTGGGAAACACCTGTGCTGTGTTTCTGACCGTCAGCTGTAACTCTCTGCTGATCCAGATATGGCTGAAGATGTCCGTGGACTCTGATAACTCCTGTGTTCTGTTGTCATCGCGAGGCTCCAGGACTTCCTGCGTCTTCCAGAACGAAGACGAGAAAGATGACATCCCCGGCGCGGGAGAGGAGAGGTAACGTTGACATCCAAATACACATAACACGTTATCACTGATTTTTGAGAAAAGCCGAAGCTGCAGATTCAGATGTTATGACCTCTGACCCTGGGGAACTCCCTCAGGTGTTAAAGGTCAGGACTCGAAGCTAGAGGTGATGGAGGTTATTCCTACTAATGCTCCTAGACCCTGAAGCAGCCCCGACTAAGGGTCAGAGAGGCACAATCAGGGCACATCTTTAAAAAGAGCTTCTGTGACTTTCTCTTCTTTGATAGAAGTAAAAGCCAGTGTCCCATGAATGTCCTCCTCACAGACCTGATGCGTCCTTCCTCACATCAACACCTTAACACAAACAACTGATCCAGGTTTCTACCCTTAGAAGACACAGAAAAATCCATGAGTCCAGACACAAGCAATTCTAAAAGACACACCCTTTTCAATCACAGTCACTTAAAAGAGCATCAACAACACAAACATTTCCTTTAAAACCTTAAAGCCTGAAAACATCCCCTAAGGACACAATAAGTCTCCTTAAACAGACTGAATCATGCCCTACAAAGGTTTCTCAACGACTGCTTGGACCCATCAACCATGTCCTATTATTAAAACAACAACAACCTTTAGTTTACTTTTTAGTTTCCAGATTTTTTCTGACATTCGAGCTTCTTTTCATGGGAAACCTGGACGACCGTCTGTGTAATTCTACCTTAATCTCTACTTGCTTTGATAATCTCAGTTTAAATAGAACTGATCAGGATTTTGTCAGTATGATCTCCTCTTCTTCATGTATGTAGGTAAAGATAAATCCTGACTCCGTTCTGTTTCCTCCCGCAGCGTTCTGGAGATGCTGAGCTACTCCAAGTTCTCTGACCTGGAGACCTGGCTGTGCATGCCGTCCTCTCTGCTGCTGCCTCGGGCGCTGGACTCCACCTGCTCCTCCTCTTCCTCCTCTAACAACTCATCCTCATCACATGCATCCCACCCCTCCTCACAGCCGCCTCCTCCTCCTCCTCCCCCACCTCCCGTCGCTCCACCTGCAGCGATCCTGGAGAGATGCCGCCGAGGTGAGTCTGGGAGGTTGTTCTGCAGAAGGGTTAGTGGTTGGTGATATTCCAGAGAAGAAGATTGTCAACATTTCATTTATATGATCTGATACTAGAGAAGAGTTTTCTAAATTAAATATTTTCTGATTATAAAGACAAAACATCTCAGAATTTCAGATTTAAATTACAGATTTACCCCCCAAAAAATCCCTGAAATTAAAATCACAAATTCATGAAAAATGTTCAAGTAGTTCCTGTTTTAACTGGTCTGAGTTCCTCTCGTCTCCCTGCAGGTCCTCCTCAGAGGTTGACTCCCCCCTCCTCACCTCTGCTCTGGGGGAGGACATGCCGTTCCTGCCCCCCCCCCCTCCTGTCCTCCACCCCCGCCCTGCAGTCGAGGGGAGACTGCCCCCCCCACAGCGGTGTCAGCGTCAGGAAGCGGCGCCGGATCGCTGCCAGTCCTGGAGGCCTGCACTGGACCTCTGCAGGTAACACTCACACTCACATGCTCTCACACACACACACACACACACACACACACACACACACACACACACACACACACACACACACACACACACACACACTGACACACTCATTATGTATTCATCATATAAAATTACATAAAAAATATAGATGTAGAGAAACCTTAAACATAATAAAGAAAGTGTTTTATAAATAATATTAAACATAATAAAGAAAATACTTTATAAAAAGTGTTTTATAAATAATATTAAACACATCATAACTTATATTATTAAAAATCAGTCCAAATAATAAATAAACTTACATTGAAAAAAAACAATACAAACATTAATTAAAACCTCACATATCTAGATTTATATTGAAGCTGTTTTTCCTCGTATTTTCATCATAGTGGTTCCCCTGGCTTTACTTCATATTGAAACATCAGTTTTGGTGACTCAGGACTCAGCAGGTCAGTGATGGTGGACTCTTCTTCTCTATTCCTGTTTATCTCTCAGGCTTCACTTCCTGTCGTTAGCTCCACCCTGCAGGAGAATGATAATGAGCTTCCTGTCCTCAGATCTCAATCTGATGTTCAAAAACAACTTCTGTAGAGGCCTGGGGGGGGGGGGGGGGGGGGTCTGTAAATCAGTGGAAAACAGTCAAAAATAACCACCAAACAGATGGAATAAATTAGAGTTTCCCATAACAGCACATTTTTGACTACATCAAGATAACTGTTTAATTTACCAACACAGACACACGATGACCAGTAAAACATGCAAAATACCAAGAAAGAAACTCAAAATAACCGACTAGTAGTCACATTATAACAAAAGTGGCCAAAAAAGCTACTAAAAAACAGGAAAGATATCCGCAATGAGACACAAACTTACCTGAAAATGTGCAACATAACCAAATGAATTGCAGTATTCCCAAAAGTATATGCATAGAGACTCAAATCGATCAACAAGGAGACACAAAGTTCCATCACAGCCCAGGGAAACGAGCAGAGAAAGAGGTGTCTTTAAATCATGTTTGAGTCTGGATGTTATTCTGACCGCCTCCACCAGAGGGAGCCATGACTCCGGCTCCAGAATACAGATCAGGCATTTACTGATGATCACATTAAAAACTGTTCAGATATTTATATATATTTAAAGCCCCTGATGAAACAAAAACACCTTACACACTAAAGACAAGCTAAACAACGTGCAAATGAGGAGATAACACATCATATTATCAGGAAGAAGCTTGTTTCTCTGTTTGAATATTAACTATAAACCATGCAAACATATTTAACAGGATTTCAGACCTGTTTGGATTTAACATCAGTTTTCTGTACGTTAACAGTAAGAGTAGAACATTGGCTACACACACACACACACACACACACACACACACACACACACACACACACACACACACACACACACACACACACACACACACACACACACACACACACACACACCCCTTCAGTGCTTGTCTGTCAGATGCAGCGCCCTCTCTCTATAATTTCTCGTCTCTTTAATGGTTGCTGTCAGTCAGACGGAGGTCAGGTGAGACATGAGGAGATTCTGATGTTACCAAATAAAAGCCTGATGTTCTTCTCTGCAGACTGACAGGATGTTATTAAGACAGGAAGTGACACACACACACACACACACACACACACACACACACACACACACACACACACACACACACACACACACACACAGTAATAATAATGCTTGTATCTGACATGTCCTTCACTGATATGAAGTCCGAGAGGCTTTTCAGAGATGACCTGAATCACTGCTTTCATAACCGACGTCTTTTGTCTTTGCTCAACGTCTACAAGAACCTGCAGACTTCAACCCTCCGGGGACTTATAGACTTATAATCACTGTGCCACAAGTGCAGTATTTGTCTTGAGCATAGCTTTTTATCAGTGTTATCCACACATAAACAGGGGTTTTAGGATTATGAAAGAGGTGCTTTTACAGGAGGTGATGCAGATCCTTCAAAATAAAAGCACAGCCCCTACGGTCTAAACACACACATGACGCTTCCTCTGTTTAATCTGTCTAAACCTCCTCATGCAGTTTTAATGATGGGCCGCCTGACACTTGACACACACACACACACACACACACACACACACACACACACACACACACACACATACACATACACACACCACCTCTGAATGACTGGAAACTAGAGATGTTCAGAGGAGGAACTTCAGAAACGTTTAAATTTGACTTTGAAATGTTGATGTTTTAAAACCCCGTCAGTGTCCGCCCCTTTTCATCTTCCATATTTCACACGTTTTATCTTCCATCTTCACTGGACCGACGGGAGGGTCTAGCACTTTATTATTTATAACTCAAAGCAGAATACTGCAGGAGAAAAACCTCAGAGGGGAAAGGGAAGCATTTCAAACTGATGATTAAAATATAACACTTAAATAAATCATTCATTCTGATAATTAAATAAAAAACATGTTAATAATATAATGTTTAAAGTAACTGTGTGTGTGTGTGTGTGTGTGTGTGTGTGTGTGTGTGTGTGTGTGTGTGTGTGTGTGTATCCAGTAACAGGTGTGTGTAGGTGTCCAGTAACAGGTGTGTGTCTGGTTTCCTTCCCTCAGGTTCGGTGCAGAGAGACTTCTGGTCACCTGATCCCTCCCATGGCAGAGGGGCGAGGAGCGCCCCCCCCTCCTCCTCCTCTCTGTGGGGGGGGCCGCAGAGGAAGACGGTGTGTGAAGACGAGCGACTGCAGCCTCACCTGAGACTGCTGACTCACCTGGAAAGAGGAAGGAAGCTGCGCGGCATACAGGTGAGGGGGGGGACTTTAAACTCTTTATCAGATCTGTTAGAAAGTGGCTGGATTTAGGGATTAATAATCCTTAGAGTCCTGCAGGTGTTTCTCCCTCGTCCAATGGGATTCCTCCATGTGATTTTGGGTTATTGCAGAAAATAATCTGAGTTAACGTTTATGATACTTGCACGTTTAAAAAAGGAGGCTAATGTTGGGCTATAAAGGAACTACAGCACGGTCACATGACTTCACGTCACCACCGCTAAGCTAAAGGAGGCTAATGTTGGGCTATAGAGGAACTACAGCACGGTCACATGACTCCACGTCTCCACCGCTAAGCTTAAGGGGGCTAATGTTGGGCTATAAAGGAACTACAGCACGGTCACATGACCTCACGTCTCCACCGCTAAGCTAAAGGAGGCTAATGTTGGGCTATAAAGGAACTACAGCACGGTCACATGACTTCACGTCACCACCGCTAAGCTAAAGGAGGCTAATGTTGGGCTATAAAGGAACTACAGCACGGTCACATGACTTCAGGTCACCACCGCTAAGCTAAAGGAGGCTAATGTTGGGCTATAAAGGAACTACAGCACGGTCACATGACTTCATGTTACCACCGCTAAGCTAAAGGAGGCTAATGTTGGGCTATAAAGGAACTACAGCACGGTCACATGACTTCACGTCCCCACCGCTAAGCTAAAGGCGGCTAATGTTGGGCTATAAAGGAACTACAGCACGGTCACATGACTTCACGTCACCACCGCTAAGCTAAAGGAGGCTAATGTTGGGCTATAAAGGAACTACAGCACGGTCACATGACTCCACGTCTCCACCGCTAAGCTTAAGGGGGCTAATGTTGGGCTATAAAGGAACTACAGCACGGTCACATGACTTCACGTCACCACCGCTAAGCTAAAGGAGGCTAATGTTGGGCTATAGAGGAACTACAGCACGGTCACATGACTCCACGTCTCCACCGCTAAGCTTAAGGGGGCTAATGTTGGGCTATAAAGGAACTACAGCACGGTCACATGACCTCACGTCTCCACCGCTAAGCTAAAGGAGGCTAATGTTGGGCTATAAAGGAACTACAGCACGGTCACATGACTTCACGTCACCACCGCTAAGCTAAAGGAGGCTAATGTTGGGCTATAAAGGAACTACAGCACGGTCACATGACTTCAGGTCACCACCGCTAAGCTAAAGGAGGCTAATGTTGGGCTATAAAGGAACTACAGCACGGTCACATGACTTCATGTTACCACCGCTAAGCTAAAGGAGGCTAATGTTGGGCTATAAAGGAACTACAGCACGGTCACATGACTTCACGTTACCACCGCTAAGCTAAAGGTGGCTAATGTTCAACTACTGGAAGTCTTATTAAAGCTAGCACATGAAAAAGTAGAAGTGAATCGAGGAGCAGTTGAACAGTCAAAACATTTGTGTTAAAAAGAGATAATCAGAGACTTGGAATGAGGTTTACACATTTCCAAGAAAAAATATGAATATTTTCTCCAAAGATTGTAAATCATATATTTGATTAAAAAAAAGTCAAATTCTGAGAAAAAGTTGATATCTATGAAAAAGTAAAATCCTCCAAAACTTCAGATTTCTGAGGTTAAAAGTCCTCATGTGGCTCTATCTCTCTCTTGTAATTTTAAACTAGTTTATTTTTAAATGCATTCATACTTTGTGTCCCGGTTGTGCTGGTGGTTGTGGTTGTTTTGCGTTGTATTGTCTGACGTTCAGCAGCATATGTGTTGCTGTGAGCCTGTCTGCTCTGTGTTTCCTCTCTGGGTGAAACTCCTCCTGACGTGATGTTGCTCTGTGCTGTTTCTCTGAGGGTTTACTCAGCGGCCATGTGAACCTGTTAGCAGTGAGTCACAGCCTGCTGTTAGTCCACAGATGGACCCACAAATCTGCTCAAATTAGAACATTTTACCAGATTCACAACTTCAGACGGAGGAGAAGTGTCCGAGGAGGACAGAGGGTCAAAGACTCTGACGTCAGAGCCCTCTCAATGGCTTATGAGACTAGACATCGTCTTGGATATTATATCAGAAACGTCTCTACCTGAATGTGAAGGCTGTACCACCTAACCTTTTTCATTCTCCTTCCTTCCTTCCTTCCTTCCTTCCTTCCTTCCTTCCTTCCTTCCTTCCTTCCTTCCTTCCTTCCTTCCTTCTCCTCCTTCCTTCCTTCCTTCCTTCCTTCCTTCCTTACATCCCTTTCTTGCTCCTTGACTTCTGTTGGTGCTAATTTGTCAGAAAACAGTAGTTTGTTCTACAGATGCACGTTGTAAACATGTTGTTGTTAACCGGAAACTGAATGTAGTTTTCTGGTGTGCTCCAGCTCCGCTGTCACCAGGACAGGTACAGGAGACCTTCCTGCCCTCTGCCGTAGCTCAATACTTCCCCTGAGAGAACTCGCTGCTCCATAGCCTCTCTGTGAACTGGACATAACATGCACACTTTAAACTTTACATTTATATTATTTTTATGTAATATTCCTTTACATTGCACTGTTCACTATCTGTATTTTTGTTATTTGTATTGCTAGTTTTCTCCTATGCTTCATATTGTATTTTGCTGCTGTAACAAACAAATTCCCAATTTGGGATAAATAGTATTTCTGGTGCCCATTATTCCTCTGATAATGACCCCCTCCCTGCAGCCAGCCCGCAGCAGCACATGGCTCATTATCATGCAGAGAACTGTCAGAGGAAGCTTGGTTAGTCTCTGGTGGAGAGGTGATGGTGAGTCCTGCTGAGGCTGCGATGAGTAAACTCTGACTCAGGAGGAAGTGAAGGAGTTGTTCTGAGTCTCTGAAGGTCGAGTCTGTCTCACATCGTCAGCTCCGTCACTGTCTTCTATAACGAGGATATGGTCACATTCAGAGGCTCCAGTTTATAGGGTACCCTCCCATGACGTTCATCCTCAGTTATAGCCTTTAAATAACTCAATATTAGTCATGAAGAAACCCATAATTCAGTCCCACATATTAGTCATGAATGAAGTGAAATGCTTGTTTCTCCTTCTCTTATTTTAACCACAGCTTTCAAACTGCTGTAACAAGATCAAACATAGTGTGTGTGTGTGTGTGTGTGTGTGTGTGTGTGTGTGTGTGTGTGTGTGTGTGTGTGTGTGTGTGTGTGTGTGTGTGTGTGTGTGTGTGTGTGTGTGTGTGTGTGTGTGTGTGTGTGTGTGTGCAGCTGGCATCCTCTCTGTCTCTGTAAATAATAGATGTTCAGGCAGCTGGGAGACACAAACATCTCCCATCACTCCCCCCCATCTCCCCTCTATCGTCCCTCACTCTGTGGAAAATCCCCCCCCACCTTTACCTGCTGCCACCATAACATAATGTTCATAGTTCCTGCTTTGTGGAAAGTTTTCCTGCAGCAGAGCCTGAACACAGCACGTTTTACACAACATACTAAATATACTGAATATAAAGCTTCCTTTGAACCATGAGAACTTTTTCAAATGCTCATCGTTCACTTCTTCTAGAAAGTTCTAACTTCTTTTCAAAATGTTCACTTTTGAGCTAAAATCCACCCTCTGATAATCCTGAGGGGATCAGCTGTGCGGTTCTCTTCTGTAACACTTAAAGTGTGAACCTATACGCCCACGGCCTGGACCCTAACTCCGTTCTTCATGTGCCCTAATCATCTTCTTTCAAATTCACTCTTTTTGTTTTCCTTTTCTTGTTATTTTCAAACTTCAGATTTTTGGGAATTTGTGAAAATTTCTATTTAAAAAAAAAACTTTTTCCTAAAAATTCAGACTTTTTTTCTAAATTTCAACTTTTATTGTCTTGATTGTTCCAACCTTTCGTGCTTCCTTCCTTCCTTCCTTCCTTCCTTCCTTCCTTCCTTCCTTCCTTCCTTCCTTCCTTCCTTCCTTCCTTCCTTCCTTCCTTCCTTCCTTCCTTCCTTCCTTCCTTCATTCTTTTCCTATGTTTGACCCTTCTTTCCTACCTCCTAACCTGTCTTCCTTACATCTTCTTGTCCATTCCTTTCTTGCCGCTTTACGTCCATCCTTCCTCCGTTCATTCTCCTTCTTTCCTTCCTTCCTTACTTCCTTTGTTGCTTCCTTCCTCTCGAGACGTGTTGCTATAATTTAATGAACACCTGTAAAGTTACAGAGTTGGATTAAGGCCCGAATCTTTATTTGTATAAGTTATAAACCTTCAGCTCCTGATGTCTAAAAAAACACTGAATTAATTGAATTAGATAACGTTTGTTGTGTGTATGAGGAGTGTGTCTCCTGACCTCCAGCAGGGGGCGACCTCTGGTCCTGGTCCTGGTCAGGTCCTGGTCTAAGGGTGATAGTGTTGGATGATATTCCTCTAAATGTGTTTAACTGTGGATATAAAGTCAGAGAGAGAGTGTGACTCACCGCAGCCTTAAGGGTTATCTCCTGATTCTCAAAGGTGTGTGTGTGTGTGTGTGTGTGTGTGTGTGTGTGTGTGTGTGTGTGTGTGTGTGTGTGTGTGTGTGTGTGTGTGTGTGTGTGTGTGCTCTTCAGATATTTCCATAACATTCAGACAGATCAGAGACACTCCGGCGGAGGTTAGGGTTATAAATCTGTTTTATTTCATATTGTTTATCAGTTTTATTCTATATCATCTCACTAGAGCTTCACAAAGTTTACCGTCAGCAGTTTTGCAGAAAAACTACCGGCCTGATTTGAATGAGACTCGGGGGGGAAAAGTCCTAAAAAAGAGATGAGAGGATCTGAGGGTGTGAATCATGCAGCCGCTCGTACGCCTCAGTGTTTGTCTTAGTGTGAAGCTCTTTAGCTGGAGCGCAAATACATCAAGTGAGTGCAGATTTATCTCCATGGAAATATAAGCCTCATGACTGCAAAAACGTAATGTGCAGAGGTCTTTCTATCAAAATATAGCGCTAACGTGACTGACTTACACTAACTATTTCAATAAATGAATGCAAAAAAGTGAAGAAAGTCAAACTAAAAGCACTGAACCTCCATCGTCTGCATGCTGTGGGGAAGGTTCGCCGTGTAAAATGGAAATACTGTAAAAAAGAGGAGTAAAAATATGTTAAAATAGTCTTTAAATATGAGCAGATGCACTTTATGGCATTCCTCCGCTGACTTTAATTATATTTTTGTTATTAAATGGTGATCATAATTAATGGTGCATTAGACAGATGGTGAAAACACGGCGTCGGTTTTCTGTCACCAGAAATAAATACAAGCTGCACACAGAGGGGCTCCTGTTCACACACACACACACACACACACACACACACACACACACACACACACACACACACACACACACACACACACACACACACACACACACACACTCCCCCGGGGCTCATCACATCAGCAGTGAGTGCGCTGAGTGTTTCTGAACATTAAACTCCTCCATGAATCACCTCCACCTGAAATATTAGCTCCATAAACTCTGCTGCCATCTTATTAAGACTAATCCCATACACTGTGTGTGTGTGTGTGTGTGTGTGTGTGTGTGTGTGTGTGTGTGTGTGTGTGTGTGTGTGTGTGTGTGTGTGTGTGTGTGTGTGTGGGGGGGGGGGACACAGCTAAATACAGAATGTAGGTATTGAAAGGTAAAGTTATTAAAGGGAATTAAAACCTTTTCTCGTGGATTAGAAAATGGTTTGTTACGGAATCTAATGTGTGACTTAAGGCCATCATGACAAAAGGGAACACATTATAATAAATATCTGAGAATAAAAAAGTGCTAAATTTAACACAAAAAAGTCTTGAATTTACAAAAGCAGAGGTTGTTTGATTATTCTCTGAGATTGAAAAAGTTACAAAAACCACACCACAACGATACTGGGTAAGAAACACGCAAAATAAACACCAGCAAGAAAAAGTCTTTTTAGTTTTCATACTTCTAAAAAATGTCGTCTCCAACAGTTATCCTGCAGGAGTAATAATGTGAGACTTTTATTGTGAAAGTATTTGTACTGAATGTGTTTCACATTGCAGGGGACTTTTATTGTGAAGGCTTTAGAGGAAGTGAAATGTTGGCCAGCGTTTCTCAGCCTCTCTCCTGTTGCCTGCTTAATGATGGTTTTATTACTGGGCGAGATTTCACTCAGTGTTTGTGTGGTATGTGTGTGTGTGTGTGTGTGTGTGTGTGTGTGTGTGTGTGTGTGTGTGTGTGTGTGTGTGTGTGTGTGTGTGTGTGTGTGTGTGTGTGTGTGTGTGTGTGTGTGTGTGTGTGTGTGTGTGGGAGGGGGTTAAAGGACCGCTGTGTGCTGTATCTGCTCAGACTCTCATGCTGTTCAATCTGACAGATCATCTCATCTCAGGGCCGGCGGGGGGGGAGCATCGCCTCTAAAAAAACTCCCCAAACAGCAGCTCAGGGCTGTGGGAAAAACTGAAGTATATGAGAGACATCTGCACTGATGACTGTCTCTGGAAACCTTTTCATCTCCTCATGAACGAAGCTGTGTGAAATGTGAGGAGGAGAGAACGCCATGCTCCTCTGGAGCCGAGCGAGGAGGTTCACAAACGCGTCAGACGCTCAATCTATGAAAGACTTTTGGTTAATCCTGTCTTCATGAGAAAGAAGCTGGGAGTAAAGGGACTCACTGCTGTGTTGTTGTTGTTGTTGCTGTTGTTGTTGTTGATGTTGGAGTAACGGGTTGATATTCTGGATTAATGTCATTAATATGAAAAGAATAAATGGATTAAAGAAACAGGAACATTTTTGGGAAATTCTCTGAAATGAAAGTGAGAAAACACACAGCTATACGACGACCACAACTCAGATGTAGTCGGAAATACACGAAAAATTCTCTCAGAATAACCTCAGATATTGATATTGACAGAATGTGTGGAGAAAGAAATGGGATATTATTGCCTTCTATCTATGAGATGTTCTCACACATTTATAAGAAATAACCTCCAGCGGTCTCTGATAAAAGTGGGACATTTATGAGAAACCAATAAAAGAAAGTGCTGATCATCTCTGAGGTAGAGGGGTGAAAGTGGCTAAATAAGAGAAACAAATATATGAAAACCTCTGATACTTTGTCTGATTGAATATGGAAAAACAAAAAGCGTCTGATTTGAAAATATCAGATTTTTTTCAGAATGTCAAGTTTTTCTTGTAAGTTTCGGTCTTAAAGCTGGTAAGTGACTTCTCTCTGAATATCACTCCCTTCCTCGGTTACATTAGCTAATATTTTCCGTACATTAACATCCTTTTGACCCGACAGTGAATCCCAATAACTCTCCTCTGATCTGTACGGATTAAAGTAATATGGAGAGTAATCTGCCTGACGACAGAGGGTAGACTTTATTTCTGCAGAGATGCTTCAGGCGGAGGATCCTCGGAGACGTTAAAAGACGATCGTGTCTTTTCTCCTCGCTGCGTCTCTCCAGTTTTTTCAAGGCTGTTGAATAATTTCTCGGATAAATCAGACTTCAGTTTCCAGGTTGAAACGCATCAGATGTTCTTCAGCCTGCAGGTTCTCCTCCCACTCACAACACACTCACACCGACTGGGACTCTGTTTTATTGAGAATAGGAGTTACAAACACATCCAAACAGAGTGTGATGATGACACCAACCTCCCAGAAGATAGCAATTAAAATCCTACTAACACTTCCAGAGTGTTTCTCGGAGGAACAGACAAACAAATCGATGGAAAAAACACAAAACAAACTCACCCCTCTCTCAACTCCACACCAACACAGAGGCCCTACTCTATCCTTAAGTTCTCCCTCTGCTGTAGTGTGCTCTCTACGTGTTAGTGCATGTAAATGGTCTGCAGAGGATAAAATCCCTGTGTTCTGTGTGCCGTATGTTTGACACTCCTGAAGATGAGCACTATAGAGCCTCTTTAAGTCTGCCTTATTAATACGACTTGAAGTATTCTCTAATAGTTTTAATGTTCATGTGTGTTTACATTTTTGGCCAAAAGACAAATATAGGAGGATTCAAATGTTTACATCTTTAAATGGTCAGCAGGTTTTCCAGTGAAATCTGATTTATTTATTTCCTGTTTGCATCTAATTCTCTACCAGCTCCGGGGTTTCTGCAGTATCTTTGTCCCTATGTTGACATGTATTCCTCTGCAGGAACATGGTGATATGTGTGTGTGTTGTTGCTCTGCAGGAACATGGTGATATGTGTGTGTTGTTGCTCTGCAGGAACATGGTGATATGTGTGTGTTGTTGCTCTGCAGGAACATGGTGATATGTGTGTGTTGTTGCTCTGCAGGAACATGGTGATATGTGTGTGTTGTTGCTCTGCAGGAACATGGTGATATGTGTGTGTTGTTGCTCTGCAGGAACATGGTGTTATGTGTGTGTTGTTGCTCTGCAGGAACATGGTGATATGTGTGTGTTGTTGCTCTGCAGGAACATGGTGATATGTGTGTTGTTGCTCTGCAGGAACATGGTGATATGTGTGTGTTGTTGCTCTGCAGGAACATGGTGATGTATGTGTTGTTGTGTGTGTTGTTGCTCTGCATGAGGCTGCATACTAACGGATGATTTCCTCCGCTCTGTCTCCCCTCAGAGTCCGGTCTCCTCCGGCAGATACGACTGCAGGAAGAAGTAAGTCTAAATTTTATACCTGTGGCACAAAGCTCAATCCTCCTCTTCGTATTCATCCTGCTCTGAAATATTTCCCCGAGCAATAAGTGGTGATTTAATAAAGCAGACGGTGCAGGAAAAGATTTCTGAGAAACTGGGTTATGTCAGAGGTGTTATTGTTTTCCATTTTCACTCAATAAAGAGAACATTTTTGAAAAGTCAAAAGGGGAAGAAAGGGTTTTAAACCTGTTTTGTTCTTAGTATGTATTTCTTCAGAAAGAGGCTTGTTTCTCTCCCTTCGTACAAAACCAGATCTTTCTTTATATTTCACAGAACTGTGTTCATGCTGAATTGAATGTGTGTTTGTCCTTCAACAAAATCAAATTCAAAACAAATATTCCTTTACGTCCCGGACAAAAGCTAAACATGTTTTCACTTTATTTTGTATTTTTGCTTCTTGTTATTTTATTTATTGAAGTATATCACGCTTCATTTCTCTAAAATCGACTTCCTTTATAGCCCAACATTAGCCACCTTTAGCTTAGCGGTGGTGACGTGAAGTCATGTGACCGTGCTGTAGTTCCTTTATAGCCCAACATTAGCCTCCTTTAGCTTAGCGGTGGGGACGTGAAGTCATGTGACCGTGCTGTAGTTCCTTATAGCCCAACATTAGCCACCTTTAGCTTAGCGGTGGAGACGTGAAGTCATGTGACCGTGCTGTAGTTCCTTTATAGCCCAACATTAGCCTCCTTTAGCTTAGCGGTGGTGACCTGAAGTCATGTGACCGTGCTGTAGTTCCTTTATAGCCCAACATTAGCCTCCTTTAGCTTAGCGGTGGAGACGTGAAGTCATGTGACCGTGCTGTAGTTCCTTTATAGCCCAACATTAGCCTCCTTTAGCTTAGCAGTGGTGAGGTGAAGTCATGTGACCGTGCTGTAGTTCCTTTATAGCCCAACATTAGCCTCCTTTAGCTTAGCGGTGGAGACGTGAAGTCATGTGACCGTGCTGTAGTTCCTTTATAGCCCAACATTAGCCTCCTTTAGCTTAGCGGTGGTGACGTGAAGTCATGTGACCGTGCTGTAGTTCCTTTATAGCCCAACATTAGCCTCCTTTAGCTTAGCGGTGGTGACGTGAAGTCATGTGACCGTGCTGTAGTTCCTTTATAGCCCAACATTAGCCTCCTTTAGCTTAGCGGTGGAGACGTGAAGTCATGTGACCGTGCTGTAGTTCCTTTATAGCCCAACATTAGCCTCCTTTAGCTTAGCGGTGGTGACGCGAAGTCATGTGACCGTGCTGTAGTTCCTTTATAGCCCAACATTAGCCTCCTTTAGCTTAGCGGTGGTGACGTGAAGTCATGTGACCGTGCTGTAGTTCCTTTATAGCCCAACATTAGCCTCCTTTAGCTTAGCGGTGGAGACGTGAAGTCATGTGACCGTGCTGTAGTTCCTTTATAGCCCAACATTAGCCTCCTTTAGCTTAGCGGTGGTGACGTGAAGTCATGTGACCGTGCTGTAGTTCCTTTATAGCCCAGCGTTAGCCTGTTTTATAAGGGATACTGTAACTGATAAGGGGCTTCTCCCTCAGACCGCTGCATGAAGACCTCCTCATATGTCAGAGGATGCTTCTTGAATCCAGGACTGGTCACTGGGTATCTGAATGGAGTTGTGTATCCAGCAGCAGGGATGGTGTTCAGGTCCTTGAGTTCTGCAGAGGAGAAGATCAGGGCCACGGTCCACTCTGGAAAATGAAAAGCTCTCTTATACAACTGAAAATCCAATCATATTTTTAAAAATAGCTTATTCAAGATTCGCACATGGGGGCTTTTATTGTGAAAGGTCAGAAGGAAAGAGTAAGACGGGTTGTGTTGGGAACAATAAGGCTCAGTGTTGTTGTTCATCATGCAACCCTCAGCTGCTCTGCTATGGTGAGAGGTATAGTGTGTGTCGTGACCAGTGGGAGGGCTTGATGTTCTCAGAGTACTCAGGTTTAGAAATAAGAGACCTTGGAAGAAAAGCTGGAACGCATTCATGAAAGAAACAACCGAACAAATG
Organism: Eleginops maclovinus; assembly: GCF_036324505.1. NCBI lineage: Eukaryota > Metazoa > Chordata > Actinopteri > Perciformes > Eleginopidae > Eleginops > Eleginops maclovinus. The sequence continues at coordinate 698,652 of NC_086358.1, read as the reverse complement.
AGGATAAAGTTTCTAAAGTTAGAGTCAACCAAGAACTACAAGTTTCAACTTCATGGAGACGCCCAAAGGCTAACTGGTGACGCCTAAAGGCTAACTGGAGACACCTAAAGGCTAACTGGAGACGCCCAAAGGCTAACTGGAGACGCCCAACAGCTAACTGGAGACACCTAAAGGCTAACTGTTGACATCCAAAGGCTAACTGGTGACATACTAAAGCTAACTGGCGACATATTAAAGCTAACTGGTGACACCCAAAGGCTAACTGGTGACATACTAAAGCTAACTGGTGACACCCAAAGGCTAACTGGTGACATACTAAAGCTAACTGGTGACATACTAAAGCTAACTGGTGCTAACTGGAGACACCTAAAGGCTAACTGTTGACATCCAAAGGCTAACTGGTGACATACTAAAGCTAACTGGTTTGGCTATGTTTCTTGTTCCGCTGTTTCCATTAAAATCCTTAAGGTCTTCCACTTGTGTGGTTCATTATCTCTGGCCACAGTGGGGCCGAGTCGCAGGACAAACACCTGGCGACACTAAGCTTAGCACGTGTTGCTAAAGGCTAACGGCTTACAGTTAGCCTGTTTATCTCTCAGATCTTTGCTTCCTACATCACGTTCAACACACCGTTCATTCAAAAAGCAGAGGAGAGACTTTCACTGAGGCAGAAGAGCATCGGCAAAACATCCACTTTTCGTATTAGTGTGTGTGTGTGTGTGTGTGTGTGTGTGTGTGTGTGTGTGTGTGTGTGTGTGTATGTCTGTGTGTGTGTGTGTGTGTGTGTGTGTGTGTGTGTATGTCTGTGTGTGTGTGTGTGTATGTCTGTGTGTGTGTGTGTGTGTGTGTGTGTGTGTGTGTGTGTGTGGTGTGCATGTGTTTGTGTGTGAGATCAGCTGTGTAATCGTTAATAGATTCAGCGTTTGGTTTCTTCAGTTCACCCTGTTGAGCTGCAAAACGGTTTAATTTATTCTGACAACAGTGTGTGTGTGTGTGTGTGTGTGTGTTTGAAAAAGGAGACGCTGATGTTTTTCTTCACTGAGGCGAGGATGACGTTAAATTAATGGAGACACGTAGACATGGGAAGAAAAAAAAAGCCAGAGATAGTAATTTAGAGACTGTGTGTGTGTGTGTGTGTGTGTGTGTGTGTGTGTGTGTGTGTGTGTGTGTGTGTGTGAGAGAGCATGTGAGTGTTACCTGCAGAGGTCCAGTGCAGGCCTCCAGGACTGGCAGCGATCCGGCGCGTGTCCCTGCAGATCGATGATTTCTATAATAACGTTTTCTCTGGGGTTTATTGATTTTCACTTTAAAATAATTAGATTTTTCCCCTGAAGATTTTCCACGAGTCGAGCAGCAGAGCGGCTGAAGTTTTTCTTGAAAATGTGTGAATTTATTTCTGGTAAATTGTTAAGTGTTTTCTCTATGAATTAAATATGAAAACATTCAGGTTTTGCTCTCATGCATTTGTATATTTCATTAAGTGCATCTCTGACTGAAATCCCAGGGAACATTTAAATAGAGTTCCTGTTTTTTATATTATTTCCTGAATATATGTTCCCACCATAGTAAAGACGATGTATTTTCTTTCTAGCAAATGTTCTCGTAAATCTACTGCTGTGTAATTCCCGGTAATATCCATGTTTTTCTCTGGTATATTGGCGAGTTTAATCGCTGACGTTTGGAGGATTTTTCAGAGCGACTCTCCCTTTACAGTGTGTTTACGACTCGCTGCAGCCTCCGTCTCTCCCTTCTGAGGCTGTCGATGAGGAACAACACACTCTTAATGTGGAAGAGAGTGTTGCTCCTGGATGTTCTGGTTCATTGTTGTTGAATTAGATGACACACACACACACACACACACACACACACACACACACACACACACACACACACACACACACACACACACACACAACAACAACGTGATTTAAACACAAACATGCAGATGCATCCTCGTCTTTGATCACGCTCAATAATCCCACGGTCCTGCAGCTCCACTGAACACTCCTGCTGAACAATGTGTAATCACTGAGAGTACAACACACACACACACACACACACACACACACACACACACACACACATCTGCACGTTGGTCTTTACATTGTTGGATTTATTGAAGTGGAGTTGTTGGAGTGTGCAGGCGAGGGCGCCACTTTGCACCAACTGTTATGACACACACACACACACACACACACACACACACACACACACACACACACACACACACACAGAGGGCCCAAGGTAGCCATTAAGTATAATGGCCACTGGCTCCACGTTGCCATGGCGATGTAAAGGAGGAAACAGAGAGCTGCCGATTTTATTCTCTGAAGGTGTGTGTGTGTGTGTGTGTGTGTGTGTGTGTGTGTGTGTGTGTGTGTGTGTGTGTGTGTGTGTGTGTCATAATGTAAAAACAGTGTTAAAGAAAAGCTAAATATGAAACTACAGTGAGTAGATTATTGAACTGAGTCTGATAAATGACCCGGGGACATAATTGGGTGTAACACATTTCTGTGGAGACTCTTAAATGAAGTGAAAAAACCAGATGAAATGTTTCTCCGACTCCAAGGGTTTCATTTCCGTCTCCTGATTTTCAGCGGAGGAGGTAAAAGGTTAACGAGGACCGAGTTAATGAAGAGCTCTGAGCTAATCAATGAACACACACTGTACACACACTTCACACACACCACAGAAGAGGCTCAGGTGTGTGTGAAGTCATTCCATAAAACACACCTAGCTTTCTGTGTAGTTAGGAGTCTTTGTTATATCCATTTATTATGGACATAGAAATCCCTTGAACACAAAACCTACCCTGAGCAAGGCTCCGCAAGACGTCTGGAACATCCCAGGAATTCCACAAAGTCCCTAAAGACCCAGAATCATTTCCAAAAAGCACGCAAAAAAATCCCCTTTATGACACAAACAACAAATAAGGCACCAAAAACCACTGGCCAAATCATTTCCAAAAATACACAACAAATCCTGAAAGATCTGAAACTGTTGCTTAAAGACACAAACAGATCCCAAATTCCAGGAATCCTAAAGACCCAAAATCATTTCCAAAAAGCACAGAACAAATCCTAAAAGATACAAAGCTCCTGACACACAGAAAGTCGATATCAGAACCTCAAATCTTCCAAAACGTTTTCTTGAAAAGCTTGTTGCATTGATAGATATTAGTCTGTGGAGCATTTCAAATACACATTTAGCACAAAACATATTCCCTTTTTTTACATCATTTGTAACCAAACTGAAGAGTGAGAAAACCGTAATAACCTACACACACACACACACACACACACACACACACACACACACACACACACACACACATACACACACACACACACACAGGTAGCAGTGTGTAGTTTAACGTGTCTGTGCGAGACGAGTGGGCGCCCTAGTTTATTATTCAGCACGAGCAGAATCCACGGTGTGTGTGAGGACATTCATGGAAACCTGAAACAACCTGTAGACGCACACACACACGCACGCACACACACACGCACACACACACACACACACACACACACACACACACACACACACACCTCTGAGAGTCGTGACTGAAAGTTTTCTGAGTCATGAGACGATCTTTTTCATCTCCTCCCACTCTTTTTCTGTTTCTCTCTACAGCGCCCTCTCCCTCTTTTGACTCCCCCCCGCCGTCTCAAACTGAACAGTAGATCCATTCCAACGAGACGTGTTTACAACCGCAGTGATGGAGAAGTGTAATATAAACACTGAGCAGAAACTAAAGGAGTTAAAGAGTCCTCTGTCTCTACTTTAAAGAGTCCTCTGTCTCTACTTTAAAGAGTCCTCTGTCTCTACTTTAAAGAGTCCTCTCCTGCTGATGTTCAGGTGTATATCAGTATGTAGAGTCTCTACTTTAAAGAGTCCTCTCCTGCTGATGTTCAGGTGTATATCAGTATGTAGTGTCTCTACTTTAAAGAGTCCTCTCCTGCTGATGTTCAGGTGTATATCAGTATGTAGAGTCTCTACTTTAAAGAGTCCTCTCCTGCTGATGTTCAGGTGTATATCAGTATGTAGGGTCTCTACTTTAAAGAGTCCTCTCCTGCTGATGTTCAGGTGTATATCAGTATGTAGAGTCTCTACTTTAAAGAGTCCTCTCCTGCTGATGTTCAGGTGTATATCAGTATGTAGGTCTCTACTTTAAAGAGTCCTCTCCTGCTGATGTTCAGGTGTATATCAGTATGTAGGGTCTCTACTTTAAAGAGTCCTCTCCTGCTGATGTTCAGGTGTATATCAGTATGTAGAGTCTCTACTTTAAAGAGTCCTCACCTGCTGATGTTCAGGTGTATATCAGTATGTAGTGTCTCTACTTTAAAGAGTCCTCTCCTGCTGATGTTCAGGTGTATATCAGTATGTAGAGTCTCTACTTTAAAGAGTCCTCTCCTGCTGATGTTCAGGTGTATATCAGTATGTAGTCTCTACTTTAAAGAGTCCTCTCCTGCTGATGTTCAGGTGTATATCAGTATGTAGAGTCTCTACTTTAAAGAGTCCTCTCCTGCTGATGTTCAGGTGTATATCAGTATGTAGTGTCTCTACTTTAAAGAGTCCTCTCCTGCTGATGTTCAGGTGTATATCAGTATGTAGTGTCTCTACTTTAAAGAGTCCTCTCCTGCTGATGTTCAGGTGTATATCAGTATGTAGAGTCTCTACTTTAAAGAGTCCTCTCCTGATGTTCAGGTGTATATCAGTATGTAGAGTCTCTACTTTAAAGAGTCCTCTCCTGCTGATGTTCAGGTGTATATCAGTATGTAGTGTCTCTACTTTAAAGAGTCCTCTCCTGCTGATGTTCAGGTGTATATCAGTATGTAGGTCTCTACTTTAAAGAGTCCTCTCCTGATGTTCAGGTGTATATCAGTATGTAGAGTCTCTACTTTAAAGAGTCCTCTCCTGCTGATGTTCAGGTGTATATCAGTATGTAGAGTCTCTACTTTAAAGAGTCCTCTCCTGCTGATGTTCAGGTGTATATCAGTATGTAGAGTCTCTACTTTAAAGAGTCCTCTCCTGCTGATGATCAGGTGTATATCAGTATGTAGAGTCTCTACTTTAAAGAGTCCTCTCCTGCTGATGTTCAGGTGTATATCAGTATGTAGAGTCTCTACTTTAAAGAGTCCTCTCCTGCTGATGTTCAGGTGTATATCAGTATGTAGAGTCTCTACTTTAAAGAGTCCTCTCCTGCTGATGTTATACCAAAGAGCTGAAAGAGATTTAAACTTTGACTGGCTCCTTAATTTCTGTAGTGCAATGCATTCTGGGACAGTGTCCACTCACAGTGGATGAAGCTGATCCAGAATAACATGATCTCTGAGTCATCGTTCTTCCTCTGGTTTGACTCACTCTCCCAGCATCCCAGTGAAGAGAAGCGCTGACTCATGTCTCTGAGGCGTTCCGGCTTTCTGATTGGACGGCGTTTGTGTCCTTAATGTCGCCCTTTGTCTTCCTGCGGCAGCTCTTAAACTGTTGTTCTGTCAGAGTTTGATCATTTGAATGAATGATTCCCTGCACAAAACCCAAAAGTAGATGAACCAAATCCTTCCCAAAGATGTTTGGTGATATCTGCAGTTTCTTTTGACGTCATAGTTAAATCAACACGAGCTTTTTGTAACTACTCATCATTTAAAGGTTTCCTCCGGAGAGCTAGCTACTGTTAGCTGCTAGCTGTTAGCGTTACATTGCATATTACATATATTAGACATGTAATGCATTGAGTACCCATACCATAATATAAATGCACCATATATAGAACACCAGCAGCTGTAATAATAATGTATTGTATTTGTAGAGCACACTTTAATAACCACGCTATCTCAAGGTGCTTCACAGTGCTATGGGGAGAAAAGAAACACTGAAATAAAAGCAAAGGATCATATTTAATAAAATAGATATAAAGAAGTGAACTCGTGAGCTGAGAGTCAGAAAGATAAGAGAACAGGTTCAGAGCATAACAGGTAGTGAAGCACAGTCAGGGAAACCAGTGAGGAACAGGTGGGTCTTCAGGCTTTTCTTGAAGACTGAGAGCGATGCAGAGGTCCTTAAGTCTTCTGGGAGCTGATTCCACAGACGAGGGAGGAGAAAGCATGCTCTCCCATGCTGGCCAGTTTTGTCCGGGGAACAGCTAGGAGATTGGTGCTGGAGGACCTGAGGGTGCGTGATGTTTGTGAGTGTTGTGTACTCAGCAAGTCCTGTAGCTAGGGGGGGCCTGTGTGGTCAGTGGCTTTGTAGACCATGGTGAGGACTTTGTAGTTGATCCGGTGGGTTACGGGGAGCCGGTGGAGTGAGTGGAGGAGGGGGGTGATGTGTTCTGAGTTGCGTGTTTTGGTGAGTATCCGGGTGGCACTGCTTTGTACACACTGCAGTCACTGAGCTGTTTCTGTTGGTAGGCCAGCAAGCAGAGAATTGCAGGAGTCAATGCGGGAGGGGACAAAGCCATGGACCACAGTACAGTCTTACATGTGAATTTATTTTAATTCATATCGTTAGTTTTGGGACATTTCAATGTTAGTTTGACAGCTGAGAGAGGAAGCCAACATGTTTCAATATTTCCCAAGTGTTATTGAAAAGTGACCTGCAGTTTGATGAGTCTCAGCCTCCCCTTCGAACCTTTTGCAGTAAATAATATGCAATATCCTTTATCTGCACTGCAACTCTTAAAAACAACATGTTTGACTTAAAATGTTCATAGTAGAGTGTGTGTTAAGTTCCTCCTGTAGCTTTATCTCGTAGTAATTTACAGAAAATATGTGTGTGTTTGTGTGTATTGGTGTGTGTGAGTGTGTGTGACACCCAGGGAAACACTAACGCGACATTTCTCTGATTGATGCGACTCATTTTCCGCGCTGTCACACTCCCCGAGCTGCTGTTACTGGGAAAACTCCCACACACTCATAAAGTCACCATGTACACACACACACACACACACACACACACACACACACACACACACACACACACACACACACACACACACACACACACACACACACACACACACACACACACACACACACTCGCAAACTCTCTCATGATACACTCTCACACACATTACTGTTACGTCTGCTCCCGCTGCACTGCCGAGTCGTGACTCTCCGTTACGAGAGTCGAGACGATAAACCGCGGGGTTCACTCGAACAGCTGGACTCTTATTTTGAAAATCCCAGACAATTCCCTGAGGATATGGTTAACAATTCATCACGAGTTTATGAAGAATATTTCTTTATATTTGAAATGCTTTTCAGGCTGCACTCGTCACTGCTGCAGATTTATGGTTTTTGAATAGGAATAAATAAAATAGGTTTGAATGAATAACCCAAAACTTACATATTATTTATTTTATTTTGGAAGTTTTCAAATGGTTTTTACTGCACTTCTGAGGATATCAAAGTACTACTGTTTCCTTCTTCTTCTTGAATTGAGGTGAATTAAAGACGTTTTAGAGACAATATTTAGCATTTTTATTGAGTTTAATATTCAGCCTCATCTTAAGTCACATTAAAGATCATACAACTCTGTTAAGATGATCATATATGCATATTTATTGTGTGAACAAACAACCAATGAAATCAGGATTTAAAACCAGACTTTTGTTTCTGAAAATGACTTCACGAGTGCCGACACATACCGGACTTTTATTCTGAAAATCCCAAGCACATGTCCCTGTGATCTCAGTCACTGTGTGAAAGACTTTCATTGTGAAAGGTCAGAAGGTGAAGGTCCTTTGAGTCCAGGGTCTAAATCACTTGGACTCCTGCAGACTAACACGATTTAGTCCCAGCATGGAATAAAAGGAGTGTTGTACTTAAACACGCCTCCGTTGGACTCCTTTGTTTAGCGAGTACTTTCACTGTTTAATGCGGACCTTATAAATGCAAAAACTATAGCGGATCAGTCACGTGACTTTGATATTTGTCCCGTTACTGCGACAGTTTTGCATCTAAAATCAACGTTGTTATTCTGCCAGAGATCCCCTCAGCATGTGCTTTAACCGGATATTCAGATCGCTCTGATGACCGTGTTTACGTTCATCCACGTGTCACATGACTCAGACACAGGTTGTATTTAAATGTAAAACCCGGATCATGATGATGATGAGGATGGAAAGCATCCGATAGTATTTCTCCCCCTCACCTGTTGCTCTTCAATGGGCGCCATGGAAACAGCTCTCAGCCAATCAGCAGCCTCGGTCTCGTCTCGAGGTTCCTGTTAATTGTTTCAGCTGGGTTTCATAAAGACGTCTTAATTATATATATTACTTCATTAACAGAGACTGTTTCCTCTCTCTCAGCCTGACAAATATTATCTTAATTATTGGTAGAAAAATAATCACTAATCATGAATTTAAAATCATCTCAAAAAAAGGAAAATGGACTTTAATGAGATTCATTGTTACAACAGTAACTTTAGTTTAGTATACTTTTTCAGCTGAATGTCATTGCTTTTCACAGACCTGATATCACATTGAACCCGTTGTGGGTTTGATCCCAGCCTGTTCAGTCAACATGTGGATGAATCTTTGGGCAAGACACTGAACCTGAGTTGCTGTCTTTATGATATTTACGGCTGTACTCAGTTTTTTAAATCACTGCTGCTGAATTTTATTTCCATTAAAATTTTAATGAACATTCCTGAGAATTTAGTTCCGAACAGGAGCCGCGATGCTCTTCTCCTTCGGACCGGGTTTCATCCAGACCTGTCTCCTTGGTTCTGGAGATGGAGCTGAACTATCTGTGAATTTCCTGCAGCCTGTTGACTCTGAGGGTCGGAGAGGTCGGTAGTTTTCCACGGGGCCGTAAAGACGAGCGGAGGAACCGGATAATCCTCCGAAGTCTCATACTTTAAATCTCCACGGCTTTATGTCAATGCACAGATTATTAAACGACCACACTTTTGAACTCCAGCTATCCTTCTCAAAGCATTTATATTATTTTAACGCAGTGGGACAGGTCTTGTAGTTCGTTCCAGCTTCTCTTATTCCTCCTCAATGGATGACAGGATTTTTTAAATGCTGGTTTCATTTTTGTTAAAGAAAAAGATGCATCACATAAAAAAATCTCAGTGGGAAAAATACTTCAAAATTCTCCCAATATATCTGAATCTGAATTTTAGTTGACAGCAGTAGAGATGTGAGTTTGAGAGAGGAGGTCAGTGTTATATATCTTAATATTTCAACAATGTGGAGGCAACATAATCAGCAACACTTTAGAAATAAAATGAGGGTCCTTTTACATAATGTTGTCAAAATGGCTGAAAATATTAGGAATAAATACGTGAAGGCAGTGTGCAGGTTCACAAATACTAGGTTTAATAAATACAAAGCCAAATGTCACATGACTCCAAAATGAAAGCAATCAAGCTGTGATTCACTTTTACATTCAAAAGAATTATCACTTCCGCAGAAATGTATTTCTCTATGTTGAATTTATTTAATGTATTTCCTCTGGAGCATCTCTCCACACTCTGTCACCTCTCAGCTCTGCTTTTTGTTCATCAGCCTTTTCAAAGCGGCCGCCCCTCCTCCATCGTGTGTGTGTGTGTGTCCTATATCACTGCGCACACACTAACATATGCACACACACACACAGCCTTGCTCTCCGCCTCCTCTTTTCAAACATCCCTCTCTCATTGTTCCCTCCCTCCCTCTGTGTGTGTGTGTGTGTGTGTGTGTGTGTGTGTGTGTGTGTGTGTGTGTGTGTGTGTGTGTGTGTGTGTGTGTGTGTGTGTGTGTGTGTGTGTGTGTGTGTGCGTGCGTGTGTGTGTTTGTGTGTATCCTCTCGTGTGTGTGTGTATCCTCTCGTGTGTGTGTCCTCTCTTGTGTGTGCTGATGCGTCGCGATGCGTTTGCCGGGCGGTGAACAGGTGTGTGTTCAGTCCTCCGGAGCTCCACTTACAGAGGGGCTCTCGCGCTCACACGTACCCAGGATTTAGGTTCACATCTGGGGCAGCAGGACTCTGAGCGCCCCTCCTCCTCTGGAAATGATCCAGGGAGGATCGCAGAGAGGTGTAGCCCAGCGGAGGACAGTGATGCTTGGGTAGATCTCCTGCCGATCAGCCTATTGTACTTTCCTTTTGGAGGATTCACCTCCACTCATCTCCAGTGAGTATCTCTGCTGCAGGGAGTTAACCTCTGCAGGAAGAGAGACAGACATTATTTAATTAGTCGCATTTCGACAGCTTTAAATCAACTTTTGCACCTCAGTTTGGATCTGAATTCAATTTGAATTTTGTGTAATGTTTTGGTGCATAATGTAAACATAATGAGAGGAGATTTAGGTAAAAAAAACTACAAAAATCATGACAATCAATAAAAGTACAATTACAGCAAAAAGGAGAAAATACTGGTTAAATAAATTGGGAAATCTACTTTCTAAATCTGACCAAAATAAAGTATGTGAAAAAAACTGTGTTGGAAAGCAAACAAAATGAACTAATTGGAAATATAAAATGATCCAGGTTAATCTGAATTCAAAGGAATGCTTTACAGAAAAAGGTTTTCATTTAAATATTTAATGAAATAAAACGTTCAATTATCTTATAATTACATTTCAAAATATCCTCATTATTTCTCTATGTGCAGCATGTACAAACACAGGAAACTCTGCAGCAGCATTTCATAAATATGTTGTTTGTGGTTCTGGTGCACTGGGATCCAGTACAGCCACGCTTCTTCTCTGACTGGTTTTCTGCTGCAGTGGGAAGTCTGCATCGCTCAGGCTCCGCTGCAAAGACATCTTCTGTCTCCGTGCTGGGAGGCGTCTCTGGTGTCTCTAAGGGTTTTAAAAACAGTGAGACTTAGATTTTATCGAGCAGTTTTGAGCAGTCGTGCTCAGCTCCGACAGGTGTCTGGTGTCGGTGATGCTGCACTGGGACCAGTTTGAGGCTGGGACACTTCCTCTTCTCTTGGTGGGTGTTTGCTGCTTTCAGTCGCTGCTCTCCTCTCAAGAAAGAGAATAGATGGAGTGATTCTCGCAGTTGGTGAGAACCCTCTTTCCCCGCAGCGTTGTGAGTGTGTTATCGTGACGATGCTCGGAAGTGTGTGTGGAGACACGACGGAGCAGAGCGAGCGCTGGATATTAAGAGTCTGACCGAGAGAGGAAGGAGTGGAACTTTCTGAGATCCTCTGCTCTGAGTTCACCTGGACACACCTGTGGAGGACTTACTGTGTGTGTGTGTGTGTGTGTGTGTGTGTGTGTGTGTGTGTGTGTGTGTGTGTGTGTGTGTGTCAGGTCTGACAGCAGGGTCTCTCGGTTGGCTCAGCAGTGGAACCGTTCTGAAGGAGATGCTCTGATACTGAAGCCGCTGTTCTACACGGGAACCTCTCGCTCCTCACTCAGCCTGGACAGGTACACACATACACACACACACACACACACACACACACACACACACACACACACACACACACACACACAGACCCCTGTTTAGTCCTGCTATGTGGGGAAAAATGAATGATAACGTGCAAAATGTCTCAGATTTGATCTAATTTTCTGGGAAAAACTCAAACAAATGTACTCTGCATCTCCTTATCGGTATTCTGTGTTTACTTTTGATAAACCTGATCATTTAATTTATTTTGGATGCAGAAATTCAAGTAAAGCTGGAGCTGTTATTCCTACCTTCCAGATGTTCATAAAATCTGAAAGTGATCAAAACAAGAAAAAAAGTTCTTTTCTCATCAAAAATTCCCCAGTTTAAAAAAAACTACAACTCCCACAATGCATTGCTGTAACAAACAGCCAATCAGAACTTTTTAGAAATCTGATTATGAGCATGTTTACTCACTACTCATGGCTGTGAAGCTCCGCTCCGATTCCTTCCTGTTGTCCATGGCAACAGCAGCAGAGGCTCATGGGTATTGTAGTGTTTACAGGCATTCATCACAAACAAGATAAAAAACAACAATATTTAAACGTCTCGGGGAAAACAGTGGAGGAGGGGGGGAATAATAACAATGGATTAATTAAACAACGTAAAGAGTGTGTAATCCAACACCTGTCAGCCTTGTACCCAGTGCTGTCGCCATGGTTACCTGCCGTTTAATACACCTGGTTTAACAGGAGGAAAAACGGTGCATTAATTAGGGACTGTTTTCAGCGGCGGATTTATACATATACATTGGTCCTGACCCGGGAGTAGTATGAGAAAAATGATTCATGAAATATTAGAACCTTTTTTTTCCTCAGAATTAGAATTTTGTTCCGGATTTTTTGCAGAATTTTACTTTTTTTATAAATTGGATTTTTCCAATAATTTAGATTTTTTTATAAATTGGATTTTTAAAATAATTTTCACTTTTCTCAGAATTTTGACTTGTATCTCAGACTTTAACCATAAACTAAGGGGCGGGACATCTCCAAGCGGTTGACCAATCACAACAGAGCCGGACAGCTAACCAATCAGAGCAGACTGGGCTCTGGTTTCAGACAGGAGGGTGAAAAGAGGTGCTGCAGCACAGGTAGTCTGAGAAACGTGAAGAGCTTTCTGAACATTAGAGCATGGAGACATGTCCCAGGAGAGACACTACATATATCAACCTCATGCTCTCATGTTTTCTCCGTGCAGCGTTAGAGTGTTCCTCACATGTTCCTCCCGTGTTCCTCCCGTGTTCCTCATGTGTTCCTCGTTGTAGTAGAGGCAGAGATCAGGAGATAATTAACCGATAAGAGCTTTGACATTAACGCCAGTCCCTGAATGTTTTATCAAACTGTTTAACACTCAGGGGTTAAAACCAGGTCGTTCTCTCCATTAACAACTGTATGAATATTTAATGAGGTGTAATAACACACACACACACACACACACACACACACACACACACACACACACACACACACACACACACACACACACACACACGTCAGCACAATTACAAAAGCAATTAATTCCTTTTTAATCGTAATGTGTGGGGGGTGTTTAGCTTTAAGCTTTAGGAGGGATGATCAATTTTTACACTCAAGCCAATTAAGTTTAATGAGTAATACACACACACACACACACACACACACACACACACACACACACACACACACACACACACACACACACACACACACAGCTCAGTCAGCTTTAGAATAATGAAAGCTGTAAAACTGATCTAGAGAAACATAATGGAATAGAAGCAGTTCATTTCATTTTACTCGTTACTGATTTTTTTAACTAATTGAATCAAAATTATTTATTTGTTATAAAAGTGGAACTAAAACGATCTTATGTGTAATTAACATAAAGACAGCTAATTGATTTTTAAAACACCTCTAAATTAATCAATCTTGACATCACTATGAAACACTAGCGCTCCAACCCATTGTACGTCATAGGCTAAGGGGCGGGACATCTCAAACGAGTTGACCAATCACAACAGAGCCAGCTGTCCTCAGAGAGCAGACAGGGCCCCTCTAACCTCTGATCTCCTCCACTTCCTGCCTTGCTGTGGTCCTGGGTTCAGATCTGGGGGTCTCTGGGCAGATTTCGGGTCTGGCGCTCACACTTTATGGTGATGCCCGCCGGGTCGCATGAGGAGAGCCAATCACTGGTTGACTTCCTGCCGAGTGAGGACAATCAGGCGAAGCAGCAATTAGCATGTGGCGCTAAAGGGCGCTGCAGGTGTGTTTCCTGCTGCCGCTGAAGTGCCTCCTCACAATGAGAGCGTGAGAGAGGCCTGAGGCTTTAACTGAAGAGCTTTTCTTCTGATGAATCGCCCGGCCTCGAGTACAGAGGCTGAGATTCTATCATGGACACAAAGAGGCCGATCAGAGACAAAGGATCCTCAGAACTACGGCAATAACAGTGGAGAAAATGACATCTATGTAGAGGCGAGGCTGTCAGTTTCATTGTGAGGTAAAGGCCGTCAGGGTTAAGATCATTTAATCCTAATACCTGATAGATCAGGGTTCAGTACAAACCAGGTACCAGGGTCTCTGCCCCCTCTCTGGGGGGTGCGCCCTGAAACCAAAATGCAGATTCCCCCCGTGAAATGTTAAAGTGCTGCCAGTCAGAAAGGGTGTAATGATATTTCACAAATAAACCTTTTTTATTGCAAATAGTTTAAAGACTCAAAATACCTGGTTTTTTAAATCCTCAGCGACCTGAAGAACAATCATGCAGCTGCTGTTTTACTTTCACCAATGCAGTAACACAAATAATAACTTGGATTTGATGTGTTGTTTTAAACAAACCGAACAATAAAGCTTCAGGAAACTCCTTTTCTCCCAAACAGGACAAAACATGTCAGTGGAATAATGAATAAAGTGAGTTATAATGTCTTCGAATGCATCCTGTCTGTGGTCCAATCAGAGTCAGTTAAATCTCATTACCCCCCCCCCTCCCAGACGCCTTCCGGGCGTGATGATGCAGCAGATGCAGAACCTGCAGCTGACTCAGAACAGGAAGTGCCCCGGAGGTCCCGCCTCCCCCAGCGCCGCCAAGCGTCTCTACAGGAACCTGTCGGAGAAGCTGAGGGGGAGCACCTCCTCCTTCGAGGACACGTACTTCTTCGGGAAGACCGACCGCCTCCGCAAAGCCTCGGTGAGTCTCGATCTGTCTGCAGGGAACATAGCGATAAACACACGAGATCAGGAGAGAGAGACCACGATTACTCAGACAGTCCGGAGACACCCAGAGGCTGCAACACCTCCAGCTCCACCAGGAGCCCACCAGGAGACCCTGTTCCCAGGCCCTAACAAACCTCTGACAGCAGCTTGTGATGTGCTGTTTTTGAGCAGACCAAAGAAACAAGATCAAGTAAAATGGAAACAATATTATACTAAACTAAACTAAAATAAATTACAGTGAATAGAATTTCTACTCTCAAGAAGTATACATTCAGAACGTTGATAAGGAACATATAAAAACATCTAAAGTAAAACGTGGAGGAGGTTTGTTATTCATGTATGTGATCATGTAAAATAAATGGCTGTACAGATGGAGATCAGAGTAAATGCAGATTGGAAATGGTTTGGAAAAATGTAGGGTCTTTGCACATCGGGTGCAGGAGGAAAGATTATAATTATTAATACACTTATTGTGAAAATCTCACCTGTGAATGTCCCAGGCTTTTATTGTGAAACGGGAGCAGGAAAGGGAGGATCCAGTGAAGGAGTAAAAAAGTTTGCCACCTTGGTTCGGATGTGTTGTTTATAAATGAAGGCGCAGCTAAACTCAAAATGCTCGACACCATTTGTTGATGTCTTTATCTTACCTGAGAATGGGCTGACACCTGGAGGCTTTTTGGATGTTGTAGAGTTGAAAATGATCTACCAAACATATTCAAAATAAGAAGCAGAACGTACAAATCTAGGGAGCTTAGGTTGAAGACAGAGCATACGAGGTAAAGGAACACATAAAACCAGGAGGATATGCATCTGAAGTGCAGGATGTGTTGTGAAGGGTGAACCCACGGTGAAGGAACAGGTCTCGCATGTGTTGAAAAGATAGATAGTCCCAAAAATAGCATCAAAAGTTCAGTTATTATAGCAAAATTGGAGATGGCAATTTGGCAATTAAGACTCAAGACCTTTACTCCATGAGAAAACTAGACCAAAAGTGAGGGAAATGTTTCGATGCTGCAAGAAGATGCATCCCCGGTGCAGGAAATGTACCGATGGAGCAGGGAAATACTGAATGTCGTCAGAGCAGGAGAGGAGGAAGATGCACATCTAGGTCTGAACATGTTTCAGTAGATTCAAGGCTCTGTTGTCACAGTATCTGCAGGGGCAGCTCCACAGCGGTGGATCATGTGATGTGTAGAGGCTGCAGGAAAACCAGGATTACACCTGTATGTATTTATCCTGCAGCTCCACTTCTGAACTCAGAGTAACCGGTGTTGGGGTAGGCCCTTAGTCCGGAGCAGATCAATGCAGACCTGGTTTCAATAACCCAGTTATCATCCTCATCATCTCACTCCCCATCCTCTCACTCTCCCATCCTCATCCTCTCACTCTCCCATCCTCATCCTCTCACTCCTCATCCTCTCACTCCCCATCCTCTCACTCCCCATCCTCATCCTCTCACTCCCCATCCTCTCACTCTCCCATCCTCATCCTCTCACTCCTCATCCTCTCACTCCCCATCCTCTCACTCTCCCATCCTCATCCTCTCACTCTCCCATCCTCATCCTCTCACTCCTCATCATCTCACTCCCCATCCTCTCACTCTCCCATCCTCATCCTCTCACTCTCCCATCCTCATCCTCTCACTCCTCATCCTCTCACTCCCCATCCTCTCACTCCCCATCCTCTCACTCTCCCATCCTCATCCTCTCACTCCCCATCCTCTCACTCCTCATCCTCTCATTCCTCATCCTCTCACTCCTCATCCTCTCACTCCCCATCCTCTCACTCCTCATCCTCTCACTCCCCATCCTCTTACTCCCCATCCTCTCACTCTCCCATCCTCATCCTCTCACTCACCCATCCTCATCCTCTCACTCCCCATCCTCTCACTCCCCATCCTCTCACTCCCCATCCTCTCACTCCTCATCCTCTCCACTCCTCATCCTCTCACTCCCCATCCTCTCACTCTCCCATCCTCATCCTCTCACTCTCCCATCCTCATCCTCTCACTCACCATCCTCTCACTCCCCATCCTCTCACTCCCCATCCTCTCACTCCTCATCCTCTCACTCTCCATCCTCTCACTCCTCATCCTCTCACTCCTTTAGGTTAAAATGTTTTGTAGAAGTTCTGCGAATATAGTTTATTTTATAAAGCTGCGTTGAAAATAAAGTTGTAATTTTGAAATATACAAAACATATCAATTCATTTAGATTCAAATGTTAGATCTTTACTCATTTGTTTTTATATGATTAATATGATTTATTATTTACATTCAAAGTTGATCATGGTCGTCCAGAGAATAAATCAATTATTGCAATTAAAGATACAAATATAGATCTGTGATAAAAAGGGTTTAAATCCAGGACATCCGGGGTTAAGGTCCTACTTTTACATTTCATTTTAGGTTGTTAATTAATAAGAAAAAAGTCAGATAATTGAGAGGAAAAAATATCTAAATTAGTCCTTTTTAGACCCAAAAAGGAGAGCGCTTGTTTCGTCCTCCAGCAGTAAAAGAGAGCGCTTGTTTCGTCCTCCAGCAGTAAAAGAGAGCGCTTGTTTCGTCCTCCAGCAGTAAAAGAGAGTGCTTGTTTCGTCCTCCAGCAGTAAAAGAGAGCGCTTGTTTCGTCCTCCAGCAGTAAAAGAGAGCGCGTGTTTCGTTCACAGGCGAT
This sequence comes from Eleginops maclovinus, assembly GCF_036324505.1. Taxonomy (NCBI): domain Eukaryota; kingdom Metazoa; phylum Chordata; class Actinopteri; order Perciformes; family Eleginopidae; genus Eleginops; species Eleginops maclovinus. Next base: position 681,408 of record NC_086358.1, on the reverse strand, counting down.
GCAGGGCAGCGACTGTATCTTCGAGGCGGTGGAGCAGCAGGACCTGGACTCGGTGCAGATCCTGCTCTACCAGTTCTCCGCAGAGGAGCTGGACCTGAACACCCCGAACAGCCAGGGCCTGACGCCGCTCGACATCGCCATCATGACCAACAACACGCCCATCGCCAAGCTGCTGCTGAAGGCCGGGGGCCGGGAGAGCCCGCACTGTGAGTAACACACTGTCATCTGGAGCTGCAGGCAGAGGGTCTCTGGACCTCACAGAACCACAGAGGGCTGATCAGAGAGAGCTCCTGCCTCCTGCTGCTCTTCTCAGTCTGTTCTCCTGTTCTGCTGAAAGGGTTTGTGTACTGCTCTAAAATCAAATCTGCACCCTGTCAGAGACTTTATGAGACAGCCTGTCCAACAGCTTCCCCTCTCACCCAAACTCTGAACACATGAGCTGCTACCGTCTGATCGGAGGTACAGGGTCTGCTCCAGATCTGATGTACTGAAGGGTCTTTGAGCATGCTCTCTCAGGGAAGAGACGTTATGTTTTCTGTCTTGGTATTAGTCCTTGGAGCTGCTGGGACGCAAGTCCAATTTCCGACTCGATTCGACCAGTAATATGGTTCCCATTTATCCACCAGTGGGGTATTTACTGACGGATTGTCTCTTCAGACCTCAGACTTTATTTCAGGATATCATCCAGAAAGAGTGATTTAAAGGTTGCTCTATGACCAGAGAAATGCTCCAACAGGACTCTGAAACCAGAGCTTCTGAGGGGATTTCAGTACCAGCACCTACTGATTATACAATCAGTAGGTGCTACCAAGGAACTGAGTTGCAAACGTTACGGTCTTACTGCATATGATGAACAATACACAAGTATCTGCCATGGTAGGTAATGTTTATTCTGGGAAACCCTGTGCCGTTAAACTCCATAAATGTTCCTATTTCCTCAGGAGAAGGTTAACACTTTCAGTCACAGACAACACAAGCACAAGCCACCTGCAACCATTACAAATACAACCCATAGGCATAGACAGTGCATCAAACCATCCCAGATGCTTCATAGAAAAGGATCTCCAAAACATCAGCGAGGAAACGTTCAGAGAAGTCCCCACAGTTCAGCATGTTAAACCCTGAGTCCACACAACAGTACAGAACAATCCTGTCAACCTCAATGTCCCAGTTCCAAATGTTACATAACTAGCTATTTTCAGGACGTGAACATGACAGTTAGATGAGTCGTGGTCCTTCACGGCTTCCAATTTCAGGTTTCTTGTCCCCACGATGAAGTTGTTTGACCTGTGAGCGTCCGATGCGTGCTGACGACAGGCTGAGCAGGACAGGGTCTGGCTCGTTTCCTCGTACACCAGCCTGTCGCGATCTGTTGTTCGCCATCTCTCGTTAAAAAAGCGCTTAGCCTTTTTTTCGGTGGTAGATCTACTATCCCCCCCCCCCCCCCCCCCCCTGTACACTCTCCTCTGCGGGTCTTTTCACCCCGGTGATGTAACGCCACATGTTTGGTTTAAACTAGCAGCTCCTGTGATGGCCGCAGGTTTAGGTAGCCTCCTGCAACATCTTTTATCTCTCCGCAACAAACAGCTCCACTGATTAGCCTACTTTGATTTAAGCGCGGAGTAATAACTGTGGATAAGGAGTCGGAGTGTCATTCTCACGCCCCTACGACCCAATCAGAAGCACACCATTTGACCGGCTCTGACTGTATGGTTGTGGAGAGCGCAGCTGTCATGCTATGACCCATGTATGATAGGAGAATTCGATCGGACATGACTGAAAAGTATCACCCGCCACAGTGGCTGCTAAAGTGACACAATGTACCCGCCAGCATACAAATCCACCCGCATAGGGCGGGTTTCTAATTTGCATCCCTGGTGTGTGTGTGTGTGTGTGTGTGTGTGTGTGTGTGTGTGTGTGTGTGTGTGTGTGTGTGTGTGTGTGTGTGTGTGTGTGTGTGTGTGTGATGCTGTGACAGTGCCTGTTTTTGTGTCTGGGTCCCTCTACCCTACATACACACACACACACACACACACACACTCCCCTCCATCAGTCTCCTGGTTGTCCTCCATAAAGCTCGACAGACAGGTGGTCCTTACCTTACCTCCATTAGCCCCCTTGTGTGTGTGTGTGTGTGTGTGTGTGTGTGTGTGTGTGTGTGTGTGTGTGTGTGTGTGTGTGTGTGTGTGTGTGTGTGTGTGTGTGACTCCCAGCTTTAACAAGGTTTGTTGTTTTAATGGTTTAACTTTTCCAATGATGCATGTAACGCTGGGGCAATTACAGCTAAGTGATTTATTGTCCTTGGGTGGGGTGTGTGTGTGTTTCAGTATGTGTGTGTGTAGGGGGGGTCTCCTCTCCTTGTGGCGGCTGCACAATCCCAGCGTTGTAAACAAGCCCAGAGTAAACTCTGCAGCTCATTCCTCAAGCGCTGAGGAAATCAGTGTGTGTGTGTGTGTGTGTGTGTGGTAATTTACAGGGTCCCTCTGGGCCCGATGGGGGGGGGGGGGGGGTCAGAGAGACAATGAGCTCCTGTGAGAGAAACTAATTTACAGCCTTTTCAATTAACAGCCGTTAGCGGCTAACGACAGGAAGTGACACGTCCTCCTTCAGAATAAAGTGCGTTTCCTTCATGTGTCGTCCACATTAAAGATCTCTGCCGCTGTGTTTTATGTCTCCACCCGATAAACAAGTTAGTATAGAGCTATCATTTGGATTCCATGAGTTGTTCTCAAATAATTTGTTGATTAAAACTCATTTTAAGCTTAACTCAATAATTATATCAGAAACATATGAATCTAAAATGAAAGAATGGTATTACCTTCTTACAAACTAATAGAACTGTCAGTATTCCCCGTTAGGTACTTGTTTTAATTCATTCATTTTCTGCTCAGCATTTCAAAAACAACTCAAAGGACGTGAAAATGATGATGTCATCATACGCCTGCTCGATGCCCCGGTGCCCGCAACTCGAAATGTGATTGGTCAAAGGAACAGTTTCATTGCCACTTATTTGAAGCTACACGTGTATTCCACATGTACTTCACGTGTACTTCACATGTCTCATGCTCGCCCGACAGAAAAATGTCTGTTGCATCGTCCGTTTATTTCCCGGGACTTTTCTGCTGAATTCCTCCAGCGTTCCCTCACCTTCTCCCTCCCTGTGTCTGCAGTTGTTAGCGTGGAGGCTCGGGAGGCTCTGATTGGCTCCCTGGTGCAGGAGGCGGAGCTCCGGGCGGCGGAGCTGTCCTCTCAGGCTCAGAGGGAGGGTCTGTCTCTGGAGGCCTGTCAGAAAGACAAGACGCTGCGGGCCTGGGAGTGGAGGAGCAAGCTGTACCGCCGCATGAGGACCGGCTTCCTGCACGCACGTCAGTACATCATTAATGTGTTTGTGTGTGTGTGTGTGTGTGTGTGTGTGTGTGTGTGTGTGTGTGTGTGTGTGTGTGTGTGTGTGTGTGTGTGTGTGTGTGTGTGTGTGTGTGTGCTACACCTGCCCTCTGATCTGCAGGTTCATTGAGGAATTGTGCAAGCAGCTCTTAAACTTGTTCTGATTGGAGAGTCCGTCCCACAACGAGACGAGCAACATCTACAAGAAGCAGAAATATGCAAACTGAGACATAAACAGACGCATCATCAGGAACGAAGACAGGCCGAACGTCCACAAACTGAGACTCAAAACGAGAGGCAGCATGCATTGAAACCAGCCACTGAAACATTAATACAATAACTTCCCAGAGACCAAAAGAGAGCCAAATCTAAACCAAATGTACACCAGAGGAAGCTTTTTTAGATTTAGCTCTGGACATAGATCTCAGGCTGTGAGTGTTATAATTACTGTTCCTCCAGGCAGTGGGATTATTCTGATTGAAGAAAGCTGATATAAGAATGTTCCTCCCGTCAGGAACCTGAAGCTCTGCAGCCGCTCCGTTCATCACATCATTAAATATAAACTCTAACCCTCACAGAGTCCTCCTGAGAGAAAGAGCAAACATTCACCTGGCTGCACTTCATCAAAAGACACTTATATAACCCTCCCACACACCTGATGTCACACACACAGCAGGATTTCTGAGTTCAGAGTCACAGCTGAGACACACACACACACACACACACACTCGGTTCAGAGGGAAGCTGGAAAGATAGTCACACAACGAGATGTCGATAGAGTTTATGTTGAACCTGTGTGTGTGCCCCTGCTCAGGAGCCCCGGAGGCCCCATCTGCAGTCCGCCTGAGTGTGAGCAGCAGCTCGTCCCTGAGCGTCACCTTCCAGGAGCCGCAGAGCCTCAACTCTACTGTCATCTCCAAATACAGAGGTAGAAATACACAGAGTACACACTTTATGTACTACACACACACTACAGAGCCTCAATAATGAATATTGATATATTATAGTTTATAATCAAATTGAATGTAATATAATAAATGTGTTTCCAGTGGAGTGGAGCTGTCTGCAGGATTTCTCTCTGCTGGCTGGAGAGATGCTGCTGGAGAATCTGCAGAGCCTCAGAGCCACCATCAGCAACCTGACCACGGTAAATACCATCTGTATATTAAAGATGATTATATTGTATTATATTAAAGATTATTATATTAAAGATTATTATATTAAAGATTATTATATTAAAGATTATTATATTAAAGATTATTATATTAAAGATTATTATATTTTATTATATTAAAGATTATTATATTAAAGATTATTATATTAAAGATTATTATATTTTTATTATATTAAAGATTATTATATTAAAGATGATTATATTGTATTATATTAAAGATTATTATATTAAAGATTATTATATTAAAGATTATTATATTAAAGATTATTTTATTAAATTTTATTATATTAAAGATTATTAAAGATTATTATATTATATTTTATTAAAGATTATTAAATTAAAGATTATTATATTAAAGATGATTATATTGTATTATATAAAGATTATTATATTAAAGATTATTATATTAAAGATTATTATATTAAAGATTATTATATTAAAGATTATTATATTAAGATTATTAATTTTATTATATTAAAGATTATTATATTAAAGATTATTAAATTAAAGATTATTATATTAAAGATTATTATATTGTATTATATTAAAGATTATTATATTAAAGATTATTATATTAAAGATTATTATATTTTATTATATTAAAGATTATTATATTAAAGATTATTAAATTTTATTAAATTAAAGATTATTATATTAAAGATGATTATATTGTATTATATTAAAGATTATTATATTAAAGATTATTATATTAAAGATTATTATATTAAAGATTATTATATTAAAGATTATTATATTAAAGATTATTATATTTTATTATATTAAAGATTATTATATCAAAGATTATTATATTAAGATTATTATATTAAAGATTATTATATTAAAGATTATTATATTAAAGATTATTATATTAAAGATTATTATATTAAAGATTATTATATTTTATTATATTAAAGATTATTATATTATATTTTATTAAAGATTATTATATTATATTTTATTAAAGATTATTAAAGATTATTATATTTTATTTTATTAAAGATTATTATATTTTATTTTATTAAAGATTATTATATTTTATTATATTAAAGATTATTATATTAAAGATTATTATATTAAAGATTATTATATTAAAGATGATTATATTAAAGATGATTATATTATATTAAATTAAAGATTATTGTATTAAAGATTATTATATTAAAGATTATTATATTAAAGATTATTATATTAAAGATTATTGTATTAAAGATGATTATATTATATTATATTAAAGATTATTATATTATATTTTATTAAAGATTATTATATTATATTTTATTAAAGATTATTAAAGATTATTATATTTTATTTTATTAAAGATTATTATATTTTATTATATTAAAGATTATTATATTAAAGATTATTATATTAAAGATTATTATATTAAAGATTATTATATTAAAGATTATTATATTAAAGATTATTATATTAAAGATTATTATATTAAAGATTATTATATTAAAGATGATTATATTATATTAAATTAAAGATTATTGTATTAAAGATTATTATATTAAAGATGATTATATTATATTAAATTAAAGATTATTGTATTAAAGATTATTATATTAAAGATGATTATATTTTATTAAATTAAAGATTATTATATTAAAGATTATTATATTTTATTATATTAAAGATTATTGTATTAAAGATGATTATATTATATTTTATTAAAGATTATTTTATTAAAGATTATTTTATTAAAGATTATTTTATTAAAGATTATTTTATTAAAGATGATTATATTTTATTGTATTTTGTTGTATTTTGTTGTATTTTGTTGTATAGAGTATTGCTCATTTATTATAGTAATATTATTACTTTTTATAACAACAGTTTTGACATCATTTTAAATTATTTGATTTTTTTTTCCTTTAATGTTGAAATGAATATTTTCTCCAGAGAAATAAAATAAACTCCACTTGACATTCATGCATTTGAAATGATAAAACTATAATGTAATGTGTATAACTCTAAAGCAGTGATACACACTGAGAGTACTTTGGGGAGGGGGTTTAGGGTCCAGTACTTCTTCTCTCTGATTATTGTATATTAATTCTGTGTTTTTATCCCCGTTATAACTGTGCCGTTATGCTGAGCAGCACGCACACACACACACACACACACACACACACACACACACACACACACACACACACACACACACACACACACACACACACACACACACACACACACACACACAGGCTGCAGCTGCTGTTTTGAGATAATATAATACAACAGGCGGAGAATATTCCTCCTGCAGAGACACACACTGAGAGTCTGATGAGGAGGGGGGGCAACCATCAAAACATTACGCAATGAACACAGAGACACACAACACATGCAGAGAGACAGCACTGGAGCAAGACGCACAAAGAGACTCAGACTGACACAAACGCAGGTAAAAAGACAGAGGAGACATTTAACAACTACAAAGAGACACAACCTGCATTCAAGGAATGCAAACACATGCACAACAAATACAAAGACAACAAAGGACAACAAGACACACAATGGATCCAGAGAGACGCAGGACTGCAAGACGTGCAAAGACTGCAACAAGACGCAAAAAGACAATTCAAGATGCAAGAAGACAATGCAAGACACAAGGAGACACAAGCAAGACGCAAGAAGACAATGCAAGATGCAAGAAGACAATGCAAGACGCAAGAAGACAATGCAAGACGCAAGAAGACAATGCAAGACACAAGAAGACAATGCAAGAGCCAAGAAGACAATGCAAGACACAAGAAGACAATACAAGACGCAAGAAGACAATGCAAGACACAAGAAGACTATGCAAAAAGACAAGCAAGACACAAGAAGACAATACAAGACCCAAGTAGACAATACAAGACCCAAGAAGACTATGCAAGAACACAAGCAAGACACAAAAAGACAATGCAAGACCCAAGAAGACAATACAAGACACAAGAAGACTATGCAAGACACAAGAAGACACATGCAAGACGCAAGAAGGACACATGCAAGACACAAGAAGACAATGCAAGACACAAGAAGACAATGCAAGACGCAAGAATACAATTGCAAGACACAAGAAGACAATGCAAGACCCAAGAAGACAATGCAAGACACTAGAAGACAATGCAAGATGCAAGAAGACAATACAAGACGCAAGAAGACAATGCAAGACCCAAAAAGACACAAGCAAGACACTAGAAGACAATGTAAGACCCAAGAAGACAATGCAAGACACTAGAAGGACAATGCAAGATGCAAGAAGACAATACAAGACGCAAGAAGACAATGCAAGACGCAAGAAGACACATGCAAGACACAAGAAGACAATACAAGACGCAAGAAGACAATGCAAGACGCAAGAAGACACATGCAAAGACACAAGAAGACAATACAAGACACAAGAAGACAATGCAAGATGCAAGAAGACAATGCAAGACACAAGAAGACAATGCAAGAGCACTAGAAGACAATGCAAGACACAAGAAGACAATGCAAGACCCAAGAAGACACATGCAAGACGCAAGAAGACAATGCAAGACACAAGAAGACAATGCAAGACACAAGAAGACAATGCAAGATGCAAGAAGACAATGCAAGACCCAAGAAGACAATGCAAGACGCCAAGAAGACACATGCAAGACACAAGAAGACAATGCAAGACACAAGAAGACAATGCAAGACACAAGAAGACAATGCAAGACACAAGAAGACAATGCAAGACCCAAGAAGACAGTGCAACACGACCCCAAAATAACCATTAGAAGTTGTACAAGACATCAAGGGAGACGTAGGATAGAAACAAGACATGCAAAGACTCCTAAGAAACAACTACACCTGTAAAAAAGGAGGGGTTTGTGACCTGGTGAGGGAGGGGAGTGAGGGAGGGGAGTGAGGGAGGGGAGTGAGGGAGCAGTTGACATGGAGCTATGAATGTTCAGAGAGAGGTCCTGGGAGCAGGTCACTGATATTTATATTTATATGTTTCTCTGTGTGTTTGCATCCCAGGGTCGTCTGTACTACGTCCGGGTGTTGGCCTACAACATGAGGGGGTGGGGGCCTCCAGCCGGATCATCACCCCCTTCTGCTGCTCCGTCCAGTGAGTCTGCATCACCGTCAGGACCCTCTTTATCCTCATTACACTCCAGGCTGCACACCGAAGCTACTCTGTGTTATAGAGCTAATGTCTGCTGTTATCTGTCTTTTAAAGTATCTTAACGTGTGTGTGTGTGTGTGTGTGTGTGTAGACTGGAGGGAGTGTGAGGGCCAGGGTCCCCGCAGGAGGGGCCACATCGAGGTGATGGAGAGGCTGCTGCAGCAGGTCCGAGCGACACACACACACTACTGCTGCACAGGTGAGGAATAGGAATTTAAGAAATGTTGCTGGAAATAAATTCAATTTAAAAAAAGATAAAAAAGAAGTAAATAAAAATAACAAATAGGTTAAAATATTATATATATAATAATATATATATATATATATATATATATATATATATATAATAATATATATATATATATATTATTATATATATAATAATATATATATTATTATATATAATAATATATATATTATTATATATAATAATATATATATATATATATTATTATATATATATATATATATAATAATATATATATTATTATATATAATAATATATATATATATATATTATTATATATGATTAAACCGCCGCTGGTTTAATTAATTGTACTTCCACTAATGCACTCGGTGTTGCATATAATATGGATGTTTCAGATAATATACTGGCTTTGATAAACAACCTGATTCTGTCAGGTTCAGGTTCATGAGCGGTATAAAGCCTCAGGAGTTCAGCTCACTGTTTCTGTCAGAGAATCAAGAGCTTCAGAAACCCGCCCCCGCCTCAGCACGGGGGGGGGGGGAGTTAAATATAAAGACTCCTGCGCTCTGAGTGACAGGAAGCTGTGATTCACGTCTTCAGAGGAGACAGGAAATAGCTGTTGACGTTATACAGTATAATGCTAATAGGAGTGTGTGTGTGTGTGTGTGTGTGTGTGTGTGGTGTACTTGTTGGTAATTGGTTAACGGTCAATTAGTCGCAGTTTGAGGACGCCATGGTTTCTGAGATTGGCATCACAGAGAAAGAGAGAGAGAGTCAGACAGATGGCATCATGGGAGACTGAGTGACCCCACTGACCTGTACACACACACACGCACACACACATGCACACACACACACACACCCACACACACACACAGTGGAAAACAACAATCAGTCCACTAATGGATAATAATCCCAAAAACAAAAGAATAAGCGTATTCTAAAGGACTACATTTCCTCCTCTTCTTCTTCGGTGGTGCCAGACTCGTCGAAGCTGCAGAACCCCAGCAGGAAGCAGTCTGTCTCCCGGAGTCTAAAGCACCTCTTCAACTCCTCCAACAAGTTTGTGAAGACACTGAAGAGGTGAGTGAAACTCCTCTCCTGCGACACCCCCCACACAACCCCACTCTGACCTCACTGTCTTTCCCATGATGCACCTGTGCAGGGGCGTGTACCTGGCGGCTGTGATCCACCATAAGGATAGCCTGCTGGTGACGGCGGAGGACCAGATCCCCATCGTGGAGGTGGACGACTCCTACAGCAGCTCCCTGATGCAGGACTTCCTCTGGTTCACCAAGGTCCTCATTAAGACCCTCATTAAGACCCTCATTAAGACCCTCATTAAGGTCCTCATGAAGACCCTCATGAAGACCCTCATTAAGGTCCTCATGAAGACCCTCATTAAGACCCTCATTAAGACCCTCCTCTTATAGCAACTGATTTTTGGTCAGATATTTAAAGTGACATTTCTCAGGTGGGATGGAGCTGTGAACGACTTACTGTCACTTCCTCTCAGGTGTGAAGCGCCTGCTGATTTACTGACGTTTCTAAATCTTTGTGTGTGTGTGTGTGTGTGTGTGTGTGTGTGTGTGTGTGTGTGTGTGTGTGTGTGTGTGTGTGTGTGTGTGTGTGTGATTGTGTGTGCGTGTGCGCAGCTCTCCTGTATGTGGGAGGATGTGCGCTGGTTGAGGCAGAGCATGTCTGTCTCCACGTCGTCGTCCTCCACGCTGCAGGCCCGACACAAGATGCTGACCGCCGCCGGACAGATGCAGGTGAACACACACACACACACACACACACACACACACACACACACACACACACACACACACACACACACACACACACACACACACACACACACACATACAGACGCACACACACACACACACACACACACACACGTAAACCCTGAGGGTAGGACTAAAACTCTGCAAGCTGAAAATGGAAAATGTTAATACTCGGACATTTCATTTAAAACGTCCGTTCAGTTTAATTGTAATAAATAAAAGTCATGATAATAATGGAATACAATCTGAAACCCTATAATGATGCAGTGTGTGTGTGTTCCTGTTTAGAACCTCCTGGGGACACACAACCTGGGCCGGGTGCACTACGAGCCCATCAAGGATCGCCACGGTAACGTGCTGCTGGTGACGACGCGCGAGGCCGACAGCACGCACACGCTCTGCGGCGGGAAGTGGACGCCCGTCAGCAAGCTACAGAGCCAGAGGAAGTCTCTGTCGACGCCCGAGGAGCCGTACGCCCTTGACATCCTCATCATCACCATCCAGGTGAGGGGACCGTGTGTCCGTCCTCTCTAACGTCCGTGTTCACCTGTGTTCCTCCTCCTCCTCTGAAGATGGAGCGTGTGTTTCAGGACATCATGGCGTACCAGCGGCGCGGGGCCCTGCGGCTGACCCCCGGGCTGTACCTGGGCTTCCTCAAGCTAAGCAGCTCTGTGGACCAGATCAGAGTCCTGGTGTCGCAGAGAAGCCCCAACATGCTGTGCCACACACGGGTCCGAGACAACGGCAACGTGTCCAGGTAAACACACACACACACACACACACACACACACACACACACACACACACACACACACACACACACACACACACCGTTTGTGAAAAGCTGTGGTTTATTAACATATCATATTAAACTCCTCAAATCTGTGGAGAGAGAGCTGCACCTCTCAGATCAGCTGTGTGTGTGTGTGTGTGTGTGTGTGTGTGTGTGTGTGTGTGTGTGTGTGTGTGTGTGTGTGTGTGTGTCAGGGAGGAGTGGGAGTGGATCCAGGCGCTGGCGGCTGCAGGTGAGAGGAGCGAGGAAACAGAGTCACGTCCTGAGAGCAACGCCCCCTTACTGTACTACGAGCTGCAGACCTCCATCAAAGCTCTGCTGAAGCACCTGAACCTACCTCTGCAGCAGGTACACAGACACCTGAACCTACCTCTTCAGCAGGTACACACACACCTGAACCTACCTCTGCAGCAGGTACACACACACCTGAACCTACCTCTGCAGCAGGTACACACACACCTGAACCTACCTCTGCCGCAGGTACACACACACCTGAACTTACTCTGCAGCAGGTACACACACACCTGAACCTACCTCTGCAGCAGGTACACACACACCTGAACCTACCTCTGCAGCAGGTACACACACACCTGAACCTACCTCTGCAGCAGGTACACACACACCTGAACCTACCTCTGCAGCAGGTACACACACACCTGAACCTACCTCTGCAGCAGGTACACACACACCTGAACCTACCTCTGCCGCAGGTACACACACACCTGAACTTACTCTGCAGCAGGTACACACACACCTGAACCTACCTCTGCAGCAGGTACACACACACCTGAACCTACCTCTGCCGCAGGTACACAGACACCTGAACCTACCTCTGCAACAGGTACACAGACACCTGAACCTACCTCTGCAGCAGGTACACACACACCTGAACCTACCTCTGCAGCAGGTACACACACACCTGAACCTACCTCTGCAGCAGGTACACACACACCTGAACCTACCTCTGCAGCAGGTACACACACACCTGAACCTACCTCTGCAGCAGGTACACACACACCTGAACCTACCTCTGCAGCAGGGTACACACACACCTGAACCTACCTCTGCAGCAGGTACACTCACACCTGAACCTACCTCTGCAGCAGGGTACAACATTTCACTTTTTTCTGAAAAAGTTTTCCTCATAATATAAAAAATCTGATTTACAGTGAAAATGTTTTCTGAGTTTGTGGATTATCATTCTGTAGCAGAAAGATTCTCTCTTCAGTTCAGCTTTAAATCAGTAGAGCCAGTTAGTGATTATATACCGTTTGTATTCTATCCACTGTATGTATAATCTAATGTGGTGTGTGTGTGTGTGTTGTGTGTGTGTGTGTGTGTGTGTGTAGTCCCGCCTCCTGCGCCTGTACTCCCAGGAGGTGGTGGAGCTCGGTCACGGCGTCTCCTTCCTGCTCCTCCTGCCGGCCGCCGACGACGTCTGCTCGGCCCCCGGACAATCGAACGCCTACACCCCCTGTCCGGCTTCCTGCACCTCCCCCTGCAGATGTTTGAGCTCGGTGAGCACACACACACACACACACACACACACACACACACACACACACACACACACACACACACGTCACAAATCATCCTTACATACTTTATTACATGCTTTTCTCTCCCGTTTTTTTCAAGCAGAATTATTGAAAGTAACCCTGATCTGTGATTTCAGCCTCGTTTTGTATATTTGTGTGTATTTTTACTCCTCTACTAACTTTATAAGACGTAATATTTTTGCTCTGTGTTAAAATACGTTTTTGGACAATTGTTTGACATCTGATGAAAATAAGTCTGAAGAGAAAAGGATTAGTGATACATAAATAATCAAATTCAGTTCAAAGTAAAAGAAATAATACAAATACTTCTGTGTTCCTGAGAAATGTATCAAAGTTCAATTTGAAGTGAAACAACAAACAAGTTGGAGTACTGAAAACAGTGGGACCTTTCTAAAAGTCGAAATTTAGAACATTTTCGAAAATTTTCAGGAAAAAGTTTGACTTTGCAGAAAGGCATTATCTAGGATCTAGATGATGCCTTTCTGGAAGTCCAAACAAACAAACATTTCTAAAGCAGGTAAAATGCAAACCACACATTAATGCAGCTGCATGCAGGACACACACACACACACACACACACACACACACACACACACACACACACACACACACACACACACACACACACACACACACACCTCTGTCTGCATAGCGGCATTAAATCAGTCTGCAGGCTCCAACAGGACGGCCTCTCTGTAGACCCCCCCCCCACACACACACATATAAACACACACACAAGAATGTGTGTCAATAACACCATACACACTGCACAATACTCTGTCTTTGTACACACACACACACACACACACCTCCAGCTGCTGCTTGCTCAGGAACGCTCTCACACTCCTCCAGAGTTCGGCTGGTTATCCTCCAGGTTTTTAATGGTTGTTGTCCAGTGTTCCCAGCAGACTCTCCAGATAAACCCTTCTCTGTCTCCCATCAGTCCACTTCTGCACGTACAAGGAGAAGTTCATCAGTCTGTACTGCCGCCTGTCCTCCGTGCTGGACCTGGACGCTCTGATTACCCAGCAGGCATTGCGGGAGGCCATCACCGACAGCGAGGTGTCCTCCGCCAAACAGAGACACCAGCTGATCCTGGACTACATCCAGGTGAGGACCACACTCAGGCTCCAACAGGACGGCCTCTCTGTAGACCACCCCCCCCCCCCACACACACACACACACACACACACACACACACACACTCAGCAGGAGTCTCTCAGGCTCATTTTAATAATAATTCAAACAAAGCAATCCCTGCGTTACTGATGCCCCCCCCCCCTGCAGCAGCTGGACGAGGTGCGGCGGGACCTCCGGTGGATCACCGATGCTCTGCAGTTCGCTCGGTACCGGCAGCCCCGTGGCGGCGTCCCCGTCTCCGTCCTCGTGGACGCCAACGCTCCCCCCCGACAGCGAGCAGAAGACCGACTCCACCTCCTCCAACAACGACTTCATGCCCACGCCCTCCCCCTCCCCCGAGCCCCGCCGCAGGAAGCCCCCCAGCGGTGAGGAGATCCCCCCGCAGTCTGTGAGTGGATGTGTGGACGGGTGTTTATTAATGTCCTGTCTCTCAGACTCCCTGCTGGGCTCCGATGAGGACGGGTCCTCCGAAGTCTTCCTCCCGACCGACAGCGACTACGACTCCAGCGACGCCCTGAGCCCCCGGGAGCTGGACCTGCTCTACTCCCCTCCCCAGGATCTGTCGCAGCAGGCCTTGCACTCGCTGGGCGGCAGCGCCCCAGACGTGCTGCAGATCCACGAGCTCAGGTCTGTAGGCTTAATGACCCCCCCCCCAGGTAAACCTGATCAGGGACTCATTAATGCTCTCTCTCTCAGGTACAGCGTCTGCCCCCCCTCAGACCTCCTTCTCTCCTCTGAGGTGAAGGACCCCCCCCTGTCCTCCACCTTCTTCCCTCTCTCCCCCTCTCCATCAAAAGACTCCCCTCTCTCCCCCTTTCTCCCCATGTCCCACCCCCTCTCTCCGGGTCTCTCGGACACTACCCGGATCCTGGAGGACCTCTCCCTCTCTCCTCCCCCTCTGAGACCTCTCTGTAACCCCCCCTCCAAACGAAAGCTCCTCTCCCGGAGCCAGCGGGGGGGTGCATACTTCAACTCTCCGCGCTGGCTCCGGGGTGAGGAAGGGGGGTCTCTCTCCGAGGGGGTGTACACCCAGCAGCCGGACCTCCCCGCTCCCGCTGACTCCCCCACCTTCGTGAGCCACGCCTCCTGTGTTCTGGAGAGCCGAAGGGGGAGGCAGCGGGGGGGAGGAAGGCCCCACGTACGACGCATCTTTGTGGAGCCGGCGAGGGGGGAGGAGAGGGGGGAGGCAACGGGGGTGTCGGTGGTGGTGGAGGAGGAGGGAGGCACACAGGAAGTGGATTCTGACGACCAGACGAACGCCCAGGTGTCGGAGATTCTGAGCAGCTCGCTGTGACGAAGCAGGTGAGTGGGGTGGGGGGGGGGGGGTAATAATTTAGACAATAGCTTTTTTTAATGTCCAAATTTGGAGGATAAGGTCCACATTCATAAAAGTCCCAAAGTGAAATCCTGAGGAAAGTGAAACTGTGAATGAGCTTTCTTTAGTTAAAATGATTCCATGCAGAGACGTGTTACACCTTTAAAGAGTGCAACTCAGATTCCTCTCTCTCTTTCTCTCTGTTTCACAGCGCCCCCCCCCATCAGCTCTCCACAGATTGTAAACTGAATAAAGTTGCTGGTTCAACTCCGCCTCACGGACCCACGGCTTCGACTGTTACAGAAACAATCAATGCAAGGAGACGGACCCCCCCGCTCCTCCTGACGGACACTTTGCACCCTGACCAAAACCTGCCGGTGGATTCACTGAACACGCTAAGGCACCGTTAACGTGTTTATTATTGAAGTATCTCTGGATCCGTGGCATGGACTGTGCTCTGCCTGTGTGTTTGTGTTCTGCTGCATCTGTTCACTGTAGTTTCAATGGGGGGGGGGGGGGTATTGAATGGGCCCCTGGAGCTGTCATTGAATGTTTCCTGTTGGAATCATACGACCACGCAGAGGCTGAATGTGATGCCAAACACACTCCTCAATAACCAGCATCACATCAATGAGGGACTCAAAACCAGTCCAGAGACAAATACCCCACGAGAGGAACTAAAACCAGTCAAAGGGACTCAAAACAACCAAGAACAGAAGCAGGAATAATAGAGACATGACTCCTCAGATATTCAAAAAAGACTCCAAACCACGACAGAGACTGAAGACAAGGACCAAAGCCACTAGAGAGGGACCACAGACACTAGAAGAGACCAGAAGAGACTCCAAACCACGACAGAGACTGAAGACAAGGACTAAAGCCACTAGAGAGGGACCACAGACACTAGAAGAGACCAGAAGAGACTCCAAACCACGACAGAGACTGAAGACAAGGACCAAAGCCACTAGAGAGGGACCACAGACACTAGAAGAGACCAGAAGAGACTCCAAACCACGACAGAGACTGAAGACAAGGACTAAAGCCACTAGAGAGGGACCACAGACACTGGAAGAGACCAGAAGAGACTCCAAACCACGACAGAGACTGAAGACAAGGACTAAAGCCACTAGAGAGGGACCACAGACACTAGAAGAGACCAGAAGAGACTCCAAACCACTACAGAACCACTAAGAAGAGAGACAGAGACACTAGAGGGAGATGCAGAAAGAGGACAAAAATAGTACAGATTGCCTATAAACAGGGGTGGGGTTGGGGGGGCTTTTACCCCTCTGCCCGGGGGCCCACTGTCCTTGACTCCGTGCACAGGTCTGATGTTTAAAGACATGGTAAATCTGTACGGGTCCCGCCTCAGTGACACTCCGAACCTTAAAGTATTTTTGTATTCTATCAGCGGATTATTTTGTGGGCATGAAGTATTTTGTATCTGTCGTTTATCGTCCAGTTTGTGCCTCGGCTGGTTCTGCATGGGGGGGTCAGAGGTCAGGGGAAGGGGTCGGTGCTTCAGTGTCTGTTTTCTGGCGTGGCACCGACACGTATGCACAAGTCTCCGAGAGAGTTCCTGTTTGCACATCACGGAATAAAAGCTCAGGCGTTCCCTGGGGCAGCTCCGCCCCGTTAGGAGACACCTCCAGGTCCAGTTCCCCCCTCACTACAGGTCCAGTTCCCCCCTCCCTACAGGTCCAGTTCCCCCCTCACTACAGGTCCAGTTCCCCCCTCACTACAGGTCCAGTTCCCCCCTCACCACAGCATCAGTCCTGCAGGCGCCTCTAGAGTTCCTTTACCTCCTTTCTGTAACCAGAACCGGCCCTTGTGCCTCACTATTTGGGCATTGATTATGCACTGTTGTGATTGATATGGCACTGCACTGCTATTGGCCAGCGCTCCAACACACTGTCCGTGATAGGCTCACTTCTTTTAGTTTCCAGGACTAAAGGATGCTTGTGTCCATCATGCCTGTACCTAAATAGGAGAAAGGGCATTTGTTTGTTCTGCACCTTTGGTATTTAATATGTTGCTCAGAGAAATGAATCTTGTTTAAGTTTTTTAATCCAGAAATTGATTTTTTTTTATATTCCTTTGAGTGTTGATAATGAAACCCAGCTTTAAATCAAACTGACGGAGCGGGAACAGAGACACGTTAATATTCTAAACCGTTTATCTGAGTCGATGTTTGGACTCGTCTGTTGACGCTTTTATTCTGAAATGTTAGCACTTCCTGTTTCCAAACGGCTCCGAAACTGTTTGTAATGTTTGTGCATGTATTTATTTTGTTACCCAGACTGAGACTCTGTATATTTGTGCATCTCTATGATCCTCACGTTATTTATTTCAGATGTTTTTATGGCTCCGTGTTGCTGTGCGTTTTGCATCATGAGTGGATGTGTTTGCAGAAGTGAAATAAAGCGTCTCATGTTGGATGTTGTGCACTTAATTGGAGTGCTGTGTTTGATCCGACTGCAGAGGGGAAGTGACGGCGCTTCCTTCACATGTTATCTGCATGAAGGTTTCAACACGCCGCATCACATAGGTAGTTCAACTGCAGCGGCAACGAGGAGGGGGAATAACCCGAGAACTCCTCAGACTTCTCTGAGAAAAAAACTCACATTTGAAATGTATCCCTGCCACGCCTGGTGCATTCTGGGTATTGTAGTCCACTCTGCTGAGGAGATGTTACCTGAAGAACGTGGTGAGTTATCGGCATCATTTTTCTGTAGAGCTGAACCTGCTGGGATGTTTCAGGCACAACAGCTGGGAGCCAGAGGAGAACATCCTGGACCCCCGACTGCTGGCAGCTTTCCACAAGAGGTGTGTGTGTGTGTGTGTGTGTGTGTGTGTGTGTGTGTGTGTGTGTGTGTGTGTGTGTGTGTGTGTGTGTGTGTGTGTGTGTGTGTGTGTGTGTCGCCCGCCCTCTGCCCCCCCGCAGCGCTCTCTGTAATGGAGCGTCTAAATGTTTAAATTGCTGCGTTTCTTCTCGGCCATCAGGAGAAATCTCACAAACACCACCCTCTTTTTTTTTTAATCTGTCGGGCCGAAGTCTCGATCTGTTTGTGTTGCATGCTGGGAGGCCGTCAGATTCAGCCAGAAGATTAAAACCTCACAGAGAAAGTCAAAGAGACGTGAGATTTAAAACATGTGGAAAACCAGGCAAACGGCTTTGAAGATAACCCACCGGGACGTGATGCCGCCAAGGTCTTCAAGTAAACATCTGGTTCACTGCCAGAGAATGTGCCTCTGCGTTTAGAAGCACAACAATCAGCATCCCAGGTAGAAGAGATTTGAAAACAAGTCCTGTAAGAACCGGAGTTCTGCCAAGTCAACGCCATATATCACATTGAGAAATAATGCACGTGATCCAACAGAAATGGGTCGTATCCCAACGCTGTTATTCAGATCCACTCCAAATGTGTATGGTGTCTGTTATAGTCCATGCTCCATATTTCCACCAAATTTCATAAAAGTTGGACCAACAACAATGGGTCGTATCCCAACACCATGATCCGGATCCTCTCCAAACTTGTATGGTTTCTTTATTAGTCTGTGATTCATATTTCCACCACATTTCATGGAAGTTGGACCAGCAGTTTTTCCTTAAACCTCCCGACAGACTGACAAACAAACCAAAAACTCGACCTCCTGTGGTAGAACGTACTGAAATATTCAAGAAGCACAGAGTAATGAATGCCTGAAAACCTTTAGGGAGGTAGTAAGTATGTTGTTATTATTGAGGCCTTCGGCAGGTTGAAATGAGCAATTTATGACCAGTTCTATTGTGTAAATGTTCCCTCATGAGGTCCAGTGACCCAGTCCCTCTTGTCTCTGTTTGTTCTGAGGTGAAACCCGGAGTCTCGTCTTGATTTACTGTAAAGATATTTCTCCTGCTTGTTGCTGCACAGACTGTGGTGCCTTCAGGGCTCGGCGGTGAGTTTCCCCGGACCCTGAACGCCCCGCAGAGCGTGACCTGCACTAAACGCTGATATGGAAGTGACGGATGAAAGGTTAACAAAGAGACAGGAAGTCTTATCTCACTTCCTGTCTCAGAGATATGACGGTTTAACGGAGAATTAGCAGCAAGGTTTCTGACCGCAGACGGGATGGGGGGGTTATAACTGAGGAGCATTGATGTCCACGTGTGAAGACTTCCTGCAGAGAGGGTGTTTGAATATCGTTGATTATGAGTTATTCAGCATGCAAAATGATCTTCAGATGAAAACACTCAAACTGTAAATAAACCTCCAGGTCAACATCCTCCAAACATCTGGACTGGAAATCAAAACAAGAGGATATCAAATACAGAGCAAGTCCTGTCTCATTCTAAAGGCTCAGTGATAAGACTCTTAACCCTAAAGAGGGGGCTCCTCGTTCAGGTCCTGTCTCCTCTGAGGATCCTTTACTCTCCTCAGAGTTTCCCCAAAGAATTATCATAAATTCATGATTTCAATTTCAAGCTTTAGAAATGTTGGTTTTTATCTCTGATTTTTCACATTGAGAGTTTGCCCCCCCTCCCCCTCCCCCTCCCCCCTCCCCCTCCCCGCATTTCTTTATTTTATTTCTTAATTTATCCCAGAAATAGTTTCTTAGAAATGCTAATCCATCATTCAAATAGTATGCGTTAAAATAACTTACAGCTTTAGCTCTGTAGTCTGCAGGACCCTCCCAGAGACCCTCACTGAGACCCTCCAGAGACCCTCCCAGAGACCCTCACTGAGACCCTCCCAGAGACCCTAAGCTGTTTGTCTAGACCCCCTCCTCCTCTCTGCTAGTTCATTTACTGTGAGTCAGAGATGGGGAGGGAGTTTCTGAGCGCGCGCCCCCCCCCCCCCCCTCCCCCCCTTGCTGGAGGTCCCTCTGCACACAGAGAGGCTTCAGTCCGGCTGAGAGACATGAGAGACAGCAGCGACCTGCGGGGCTCCCAGCCCCCCCACCGGGACCCCTGAGCCTCTCTGCAGCAGGAGCCGGGACACTCATCAGAACCAGACTTTAATGAGGACCCTCTCTCTCTGACCCGGGCTGTGTTTGGTGACGTTGGTGCGTAATTACGCGCAGGTCTTGGAGACTCCCCGCGCGGTTTCCCGCAGGATTATTCTTGTCCGCTGCTCAGATGGAGACCTCCCTCCCGGTGCTGCTGGTCCTGGTTCTGTCTCTGGGGTCCCGGATAGAGGAGACCATGTGTCAGCACTTCTTCCTGCTGCGGCCCAGCGACGCGCTGCCCGTCGTGGATCTGAAGGAGGACCCGGATCCGGTGCTGGACCCACGGGAGAAGGACCTGAACGAGACGGAGCTCCGCAGCGCACTGGGCAGCCACTTCGACCCGCAGAGCATGTCCCTGTCCCCCCCGGGGGAGGACCAAGGGGGGAAGGAGGATCCGCTTCCCAAAGAGCTCCAGGACCTGGATCTGGATCCGGGCCGGAAGCAGAAGAAGAAGCTGCGGCGGCGGCTACAGTTGCTGTTGGCTCGCACCCGCTGCCCGCTCGTGCACGTGTGGACCGACCTGGGCACGCGGTTCTGGCCGCGGTACGTGCGCGTGGGCAGCTGCCACAGACAGAGCTCGTGCTCAGTGCCGGGGGGCATGTTCTGCAGACCCACTCGCTCCTCTAGCCTCACCGTGCTGCGGTGGCGCTGTGTCACCCGGAGGGGGGGGCTCCGGTGCGCGTGGATCCCCGTGAACTACCCCGTCATATCCGAGTGCAAGTGCAAGTGCCCCCCCTGAGGACAGACTGTGTAAAAAAAGACTTCTATATTTTATTTTTATAAACCCCCCCCTGTACATTGTATTATTATCTTCATGTTTCCCATTTGTGTAGATCTGCAGTGATGGGCAAGTGACTTCCAGCATGTAATCCAGTACATGTTCCTGATTCCTGTCTTCTTACAGTGATAAGGGACATTACATCATCACTGTCTCTGAACTGTGATGCGTTACTCTACTCTGAGTTACTCTGAGTCACTCTCACCAGAATAACCTCTACAGTTTGTCTTTAAATGCTAACATGTAGTTTACTGCAGCTCAGTAATTAAAGCTCTCTATCTGGCAGTACATGCTGAACATGAGGGAAGAGCTAGAGGTTAAACTGCTGCTCCGTTTCAGTGGGCTGGATAATATGTGATACCGGTACCGTGACGTCTCTGTGTGTCATTAATAACATGTGAGTGGAGCCTCTGCACGGCCCTGTGACCTGCTGGATAGGAACCAGTCTCTATGCAGCGTTAGCTCACCTGGTCATTGGTGTGTTAGCGGGGATTTGGCTGACAAGCTTTCTAAAAGCTGGAGATTCCACAGAGGACAGAGGCTGCAGATCTTCAACACTCTGCCACGAGGCTCTGAAGGTCTCAGGGTTCAGCAGCAGACCCAGAGAGAGAGACCTTCTGTTGCTTTGGCCTGCAGCTCTGCATCATGAGCCTGCAGCTCTGCATGGTGAGCCTGCAGCCCTGCATTGTGAGCCTGCATCTCTGCATGGTGAGCCTGCAGCTCTGCATGGTGAATCTGTTCCTGCAGCCCTCTGAACCAATAGGAAACCGGCTCACTGAGTTACTATTCTACCTGCAGTTGTTTCTCTGGTGTCGGAATGTCTCGTGATGTTTGTGAGTTCTTAGAAACTAAACACCACATCATTTAAAATGTGCTGTAACTGTTACTGAGAGGTAACAGGTATTATGTTACCCACACTTCAGAAGTACTGCGTTATATTACTGCGTTACAGCAACAAGTAACACATTACTGTAACTCCGGTACTTATGTAACATGTTACACCCAACTCTGGATCACTGTCATCTATTTATAACTTTATTGGGAATATCCAACTTACTGAAATATTGGAATCCATTTGAAAGTTGACTTGGGTTAGTAACTCCCCAGCTCTGGTTAAAGTCAATAAAAGAAACTCTTTTATTTGAATGATAGTCGTTTGTTCTGATTCTGAGAGTTCTTTACTTTGGACAGAACTCTGTGTGATGTCAGTATTTTTATATAATCTACTTTTTTTTTCTGCTGATATTTATACTGAAGGATTCTGAATGTTAAATACAGACTGAAAAATATGAATGAGTTGAATCAGAATTCATCTTCAGAATATATTCATCTGTAAAATAAAAAGAGCTTTAAAAACAGAATCTGTTGGTTCATTTATTCTGAATTTATAGAGTATTTCATTTGAGATGTAAACACTACATTACCCACAATCCTCAGCTGCGGGTTCAGTGGGGGGGGGGGACCCTTTAGAATGAATCTCCAAAAAATGATTTAAAATCTGAAACTTTGTCACTTAGTTTAAAGCCCTCTGATTGGACAGTTCCTACAGAAATGCATCCTGGGAGTCGTAGTTCACGTCTCTCAGGATTTAAGTCATCAGGCTTCGTACCTCTGTACAGAAACATTATCTTTGTAAATGATTATTTGGTTGAAGGTTGAATTCCGGCAGATAAAGAGGCGGTTTTTAATCTGTTTTCTGTCCTGTTGTGTAAGTCTCTCAGTGAGAGGCTGCTGTCCTGCTCTCTGAAGACTCCGCATCCTGCTGCTTCTGTAAGTCTCTCAGTGAGAGGCTGGTGTCCTTCTCTCTGAAGACTATGCATCCTGCTGCTTCTGTAAGTCTCTCAGTGAGAGGCTGGTGTCCTTCTCTCTGAAGACTATGCATCCTGCTGCTTCTGTAAGTCTCTCAGTGAGAGGCTGGTGTCCTGCTCTCTGAAGACTCCACATCCTGCTGCTTCTGTAAGTCTCTCAGTGAGAGGCTGGTGTCCTTCTCTCTGAAGACTATGCATCCTGCTGCTTCTGTAAGTCTCTCAGTGAGAGGCTGGTGTCCTGCTCTCTGAAGACTATGCATAATAAGAAATATGAATAATATTTATTATTAATAATAAAACATTTCTGGATTTTTCAAAAAGACTAAAAGAGGAAATTAAAGCCTTTTAATCAGAAAGTGCAGAGACTCCCTCACCTGTCCGACAGAGACACCTGCTGGGGACACCTGCTGGGGACACCTCTCTGGAGCAAGAACTAAAACACCAAACTCCTTATACAAATAATAATCTGCATCTAGGAATTGCATTTTCATCTGACTGGTTTCCTACGAACCAAACTCTGTTCCTAAGATCAGGAACATTAATACAATATTATGGGATATTTCTAGAACTGGCACTTTATTCCCTTGTTTGCAGTTTTTAGTTTAATGTTCACACTCTTTAAAGGGTTCCCTCTGCTGTAGTTTGTTCAATGGGTTTTTGGGCATATACTTCCGAAACATGATGACATCACTATGAAACATTCCCGCTCCTATTGGGTAATGGTCCTACACATCGTACGTGATAGGCTAAGGGGCAGGACCTCTCTGAACTGGACCAATCACAACAGCAGCAGATAGAGAGGAACGGGGCGACTCGTCTGCGGCTCCTCTTGTACTTTATACTTTATTTGAAATACCTTGAAAATGGCAGAGAGGCACACAGGCTACGAGACTCTGAAGCCAACACGAGCACCAGATAGATATCAGACAGGAAACATATTTACAAAAATAAATTAACACATATTCCAAGAGACGGTGACGGGTATTAAAATGGTATAAAACGGGTCGAGGGAATGTCAGCGTGGATCTGAGCGTAGTGCAAGGAATACTGTCCGGAACACCATGATCACATTCAGCCAGCTTTGGTCCAAGGAGAACTGAACCGGACTCCACTCTCCGTGTGGACGTGCTGCACCGAGCTCAGATTTACAACCGGTCCAGAGACACGTTCAGCCAATCAGACAGTTAGTGAACGAGCGTCGGTGGGGGGGGGCTCGATAAGACGGAGGAACCCGAGGCACTGGAGGGTGGTGAATCCATCCATCTGTAGTGAAACCCCTTCACTCCTCAGAGAGACAGTCTGCTGATCCAGCAGGTGTTACGCACAGGTTCAATGGACGGTAAGAAGTGTGACTGTAAATCTCCTCTGCGTTGCCTATAGAGGATTAAAGCTGCCATTATAATAAATATAGAAATCTAAATCATCAAAGTAGATTTGCAGGTAAATTCAAAACAAAAGAATTCAAATGTTTTTTTTATTTGAATATTTTTATGTTTTATTTCCCAAGTTATTATTTTCTTTTTACTTTTTTCCAAAACTAATTATTTCTCAATTTATTCCTTCATTTAATTCTTGACATTAAAGGCAATGGTTTGATTTTACAGCCTTTTATTTTTAATTAACCTGCACATTTTGGGGCTAATTGAAGTTTTAATTAAGCATTATGTCTAATTTAATTAATGACTGTTGGATTATAATGACAGCTTAAGTCCCACATGTGTTTCTGGGCTTATTATTGGATGTAGCAGTCACATGATCCATCAGAGGAGAGTTCCTATGAAGACTGTTTTAATATGAAGTGTGAACAGGGTTTCTGTACGGAAGCCCGGAAGGACAAACGGATTTCTAAATGATTATATCTGCTGTGTTTAGGAATTAAAAACCTTTTTCAATCGATCAACAAAAATATTCTTAAAAATGTAGAACTTTTAACATTTGAAATATTTTTGGGGGAATTTGGAAAAAAATATCCTGTTTTCTTTTTGACCTGAAAAACATACATTTTAGCACCGGTTCAAACAGAGCAGTTCAATAATAAACGAATGTGGAAATTAAACTCCATCAGACTCAACGTTTATCAGCAGACCGTCTTGTTGTCCCTCAGGGCTTCCGTACTTCCACAAATACTCTCTCTCTCCTCTCCTCCGGATCTCTCCTCCCTGTTTTCTTCTGACTGAGTCAATGTCACAACCCACAGAACTGTTCAGACAGGAAGTCCCTCCCCCTGTGACAGGCAGTGATAGTGACCCCCCCCCTCAGGCGCTCAGCGAGCTGAAGAACCCCTCGCTGGTGGGCGACTCCTTCACCGTCACTGTGATGAAGTTGGCTGTGACGTCGGTGACGCAGACCTGCTCCAGGAGGCTCCGCTCCGGCCGCCAGTCCGTCTCCGTGTCCGACCCGGCTGCCACGTCGTCCCCGAGGCTGGGCCGGCTGATGGCGGGGAACATGGCGGCGCTGTCTGGCTCCGAGTCGCTGCTGCTCTCGTCCGAGTCCCCGGTGCTGAGCTCGTTCAGACTGCGGGTCTGAGCGCCGCGAGCCGAGCCCGTCTGACCGTCTGCCAGCTCCTCCCGTAGCCGCGCCGCCTCCACGCCGCCCGCCGCCCGCTGCACCTTGATTCCACCTCCTTTCCCCACGGCGCCGCTCCGCAGGCTGGCTCTGCTACCGCCCTGCAGGCCGCTGCCGGACACCGCCTTCCCGACGCTCTGAAACAGAAAGACGACGAATGAGACTCTGAACTACTTCCTGTTCACAGAACTACTTCCTGTATCGTGCTGTAACTCTGACCCGGACGCTCTGCAGGTTGAGGGCCCTCAGGTTCAGCGCCTGATTGGCTCGCTCCCTGGGCGTGGTCGTTGCCTTGGAGACGCTCAGCTGTTTGTGCTGCAGGGCGTCCGGCCGGCGGAGGCTCAGCGCCCCCCCGAACCCCCCGTGGACCCCCATCTTCACCGCTTTCAGGTCTGAGTTCTTGCTGGGACGGCTGTAGGAGGAGGAGGAGGAGGAGGACGAGGTCCACAGCGAAGCTTTGGAGGAGGCGAAGGAGGGCTGCGAGGAGGCGGCCTCCTCCCGGCTGCGGCCTAGCCCGGTGTAGGTGAAGCTGGCCGGCTGTAGGGGCTTCTTCACGCCAGGGGGGCGGAGCACCTGGTGGCGAGGGGGGGGAGGAGGAGGAGCAGGTAGAGGAGGAGACGCAGGAGGAAGTCTGGACTTGGCCTGCCTCAGCGCTCGGACGTCCGGGTGCAGCGGCTTCCTCCCTCGCTTCTTCTTGGGCGGGTCCGGTTTGGAGAGGAGGATCTGGGGCCGCTTCACGGGGCCCGGCTGCAGGCGGGGGGCCGGACGGGGCTTCTTAGAGGAGTCCTCTTCATCCTCTGAGGAGGAGGAGGAGGAGGAAGGCGAGGAGGAGAGGCCGGAGCAAGAGGAGGACGAGGAGCGGCCATCTTTAGTGAGGGCGGGAACCGGCTGTGGAGAGGAGGAGAAACATCAGTTCTGAGGAGGAGGAGGAGGAGGAGGAAGAAGAGGAGGGGGAGGAGGAGGAGAAGGAAGAAGAGGAGGAGGAGGAGAAACATCAGTTCTGAGGAGGAGGAGGAGGAGGAGGAGGAGGAGGAGGAGGAGGAGGAGAGAGGAGAAACATCAGTTCTGAGGAGGAGGAGGAGGAGGAGGAGGAGGAGGAGGAAGAAGAGGAGGGGGGGGAGGAGGAGGAACATCAGTTCTGAGGAGGAGGAGGAGGAGGAGGAGGAGGAGGATGAAGAGAGAGGAAAAGAGAGGAAGAGGAGAGAGGAGAAACATCACTTCTGAGGAGGAGGAGGAGGAGGAGGAAAGGAGGAAGGAGAGAGAGGAGAAACATCAGTTCTGAGGAGGAAGAGGAGGAGGAGGAGAGGAGGGGGGGGGAGGAGGAGGAACATCAGTTCTGAGGAGGAGGAGGAGGAGGAGGAGGAAGAAGAGGAGGGGGGGAAGGAGGAGAAACATCACTTCTGAGGAGGAGGAGGAGGAGGAGGAGGAAAGGAGGAAGGAGAGAGAGGAGAAACATCAGTTCTGAGGAGGAAGAGGAGGAGGAGGAGAGGAGGGGAAAAGGAGGGGAGGAGGGGAGTTACCAAGATCTTCCGCGGCCGGCCTCTCGGTCTCTTCCCTTTGGTCTGGAACAGAAGCTCCTTCTCCTGTTCTCTGGACAGAAACAGAAAGACCTTTCAATATAAGACACACACACACACACACACACACACACACACACACACACACACACACACACACACACACACACACACACACACACACACACACACACACACACACACACACACACACACCTCTTGTGGAAAGCTGCCAGCAGTCGGGGGTCCAGGATGTTCTCCTCTGGCTCCCAGCTGTTGTGCCTGAAACATCCCAGCAGGGTCAGCTCTACAGACGCTACTGATTCTGATTATTGACACAGATCAATAAAGATCTGGACTGCTGGTCCTCTGCATGCTGGCTCTACGGTTACCCTGTTTTATCTGGTACTTTACCACACTGGTATTACTCTACTGGTATACTGGGAATAATAGCTGCAGGATTTATGTCCAAATGCATGAAAGTAAACATTGATGCATGTGACCCAGTAGAGCCAGCAGGAGCTGGTACTGGCATGCTGGGTGGCTGCAGGAACAGCATGAACGATATGCAGTTTAAAACTAGTATACATGTATGCATTGACCCAGTGCAGCCTGTAGAAGTTATACTGGTATATTTGGTAGAACAGCTGCAAGAATAATCAAAGTATTTAACAATAAAAACAAACATCTTGTACCAGTTTCCACGGATGCATTTGTCCCAGTATAGCCTGCAGAAGCCAGTACTGGTATGCTGGGTATAACAGCTGCAGGAATAATGCTCGTATTTGAGAATGTGCATGAAATAAACAACGTGTTTCCAGAATAAACTCAGTGTGAGTGTGTGTGACCAAGTGCATCCTGCACAGCTGTGTGTGTGTGTCGGGCTTACTGTAGATATTTACTGTGTTATTTTATCATGTTTATACTTTATCCCTCCTTCTAAAATCTGTTTCCCTGCCTTTACATGTCTTTTCACATGCCCCAATCCTGCAGTGAGAGGTGAACACAGCCTCTGAAACCCCGCTCATTGTTTGGGGCCAGTTCTCCATGTTATGTGCTGTTAGCATGTCGGTGGCTAACGGTTAGCTACTCACTTTGAGGACCACCCTCTCCATTTCACCAGGTATTCACACTTCCCCTGCAGACACAAACACACACACGTTAGGGGACACGTTGGGGGAGAGAAGCGAGCACCCCCCGGAGCCCTTCTGCGCGCGGTAAGCTTACCTTTCTCGGCCGTTTGCTCAGGATGCATTCCGCATCAAAGACCTGGCCCACTGTGACCCCCTCCATTATCCACTGCGCGCTTTGTACCCTCCCCGGACACCGTAGCTCCGTTACTGTCTATCGTCGCATTTGTTATCTTTTTATTGGACCTTCCCCGGACACCGTAGACCCGCTGCCGTCTCATGTTGCAGTCATTACCTTTTCATTTGGGGACAGAACGTTTATTAAGCTGTGCAAAGTTAAAACCCCGTCATTACACATTTATAAACACCTTAACCTTTTTATGGTACCCTCACTGGACACCGTAGCCCCGTTACTGTTTCACATTGATTAGAACAGATTACTTTATTGAACCCAATTTGGGAAATGTTTCTGTTGCAGCAGCATAGAAACAAGGCAATATAGTGACAATACAATCAACTAAAAAATATATACATTTGTGACAAAAAGTTTACAGAAAATATGAACACAAACTAAATATAAAGCAGGGTGTAATACAATGAGTGTGAGAGCCTTTTTATTATGGGATGCTTACAGTATTAGTTGATTTATGATGAGCAAAACACTCATATCTCTCAACATATGATACTATAATATTCGCCATTCATTTTGAAAACTTAAAAACAGACCTTGGAAATAATCATTTCATTATTTTAGCAAAAATATTTCATCCACAAATGTCTCTTTCTCATAATGTCTTTTGTTGTTTTGGTTTTCTGTTTTCTGTTCAGAATGTTTTGAATGACAGAAATGAGCACAGGTTTTGTGTTTTTCTCCAGGTTGAGATGAGGACTCACATGTTAGATCTAGAGGAGGAGAGAGACTGAAGAACAGGGTGACAGCTATAGGAAGGGAGCGGGGTATTGCAGGATTGTTGGGGGGGTTAGGTTCAAGGGGTTTCATTTCGATACGTACAGGTTTAATCTAAAGAATGTAGCATTGTTTTTTCCTGTCATTTAATCATTTAAAGCAGGTGGCAGCACGCGCCTGTAACCGCTGGCCTGCAGCCGTAGAAGAAGAAGAGGGAGAGGATGTGCGCGGAACCTTCGTGCTTGCATCTAAAGGGGGACCTGATTAAGGGTTGCACTCGTCTTATGTATGTTATGCCTGTGCGGCTATCAGCTGTTATAACAGAGGACTCATCTTCCTGAGGTAAAGTTTAATATGAATTATAACTAAATATCAAATATTAGAATGCGGTTCTGTTCAGGATCAGCTGGGCTAGTGAACCTGAGAGTGCTGCAGGTCAGAGGGGTGAACCTACTCTTTATTTTACAGTTACAGCTTCTTTAAGCACTCTCAGTTCATCTACACATCCTCTGTAATATGGATTTGACTCCTTTTATAACCGTGTTTCAGGTTAATGTTGAAAGCTTAAGTTAAAAAGCTCACGGACCTCGTTTAAAAACTGGAGGATTTAAGATTTGAATGAGTTTTAATAAAATCTCACACAGTAAAATATAACTGAGGATATTTTTGATGAATTGGCATCGTTTATTCTGGAATTCGGCATGTATTTGATCCACTTAGTAATAATTAAAATGCTGTTTTTAAGTAGTTTCACTCCTAATAAATTGTCGTTTGAATGACACAAATCCAATGTTATTCGTCATGCTAACTTGCTGTAATTATTCTAAAAATACTATAATAAATATATCTTGCATTATAGCTTTAACAACTTGTTTAATCACTATCTGTGAAATTAGACATGAGCTTTAATGTGGATTGACTGTATGACCTTTTTAAAGCTAACAAACCTCGTTTAAAAACTGGAGGATTTAGGATTATAATGGGTTTTAACAAAATCAGACACACATTAAAATATTAATGAGGATATGTTATTAATTGACATGGTTCGTTAGTGAATTCGGCAAACATTTATCCATTAAATAATCATTTAAATGCTTTTAAAATAGTTTCACTTCAGGGACCATCGATATTTTACAGCTTGAATGAAAAGTCTATTATTTGTCATGCCTCCACGCTCACCTGCTCTCCTCATCAACCTTTAATCAAAGATTGATCTATTTTTATTATAATTCTGTTACTAAACATGTTGAAAGCTCAGTGACGTTTTTAAAGTTTGACGGACTGAATATTATAACGGCTTTAATATTAATAACATTACATTTATTCCCCCCCAGGTGTGTTGTCCCCCCAGTCTCCCCCATGCTGTTCCAGCTGCTGCGCACCCCCCTCTGCGGCTCCCCTGCAGTGTTCTCTGGATGCGTCCGGTCACTGCGCTGCACCCCCTGCAGGACACTGCTGCACAAACCCCCCCCTCAGAGCCGGGGCCTGAAGACCCGAAGTAAGAAGACCCGGAGCCAGGAAGAGGAGTGGAGGAGCCGGAACAGAACGCTGCTGACCTACATCGCTGCCGCCGGCGTGGGGATGATCGGCCTATCGTACGCCGCCGTGCCGCTGTACCGGCTGTACTGTCAGGTGGGTGGGACTTCCTGTTCCTGATGGAACTGTGTGGTGTTGTTGTTGTTGATGTTGATGATGTT
This sequence comes from Eleginops maclovinus, assembly GCF_036324505.1. Taxonomy (NCBI): domain Eukaryota; kingdom Metazoa; phylum Chordata; class Actinopteri; order Perciformes; family Eleginopidae; genus Eleginops; species Eleginops maclovinus. The sequence goes on along the minus strand of NC_086358.1, from coordinate 650,513 downwards.
GATGTCCCTTTAGGCGACGGGTCTGGGCGGCACAGCAGTGGCGGGGCACGACGCGGACCAGGTGGAGACAATGGAGCCGGTGAAGGACCGGATCCTGAAGATCACCTTCAACGCCGACACGCACGCCAGCATGCAGTGGAACTTCAGACCGCAGCAGAGCGAGATCTACGTGAGACTCTGTTCCTGCAAACACGACAACACGCTAACATGCCAACACGCTAACAAGTCAGAGAACTGTACGAGTGTGCAGGTCTAAGTCAGACAGAGCCTCCAACACTCAGTTTTCTTATCTTATCTGTAACAGAGTGCATTACGTAATATATAAACTGCGGTCCTGTTCCTGCAGGTGGTTCCCGGTGAGACGGCACTGGCGTTCTACCGGGCGAAGAACCCGACCAACAAACCCATCATCGGGATCTCCACCTACAACGTGGTGCCCTACGACGCGGGGCAGTACTTCAACAAGATCCAGGTGCTGAGACCTAGAGAGTATAAGTATATACAAGTAGCATAATGTGCAAAAACTGAAGTATAAATGCGTAGTGCTGTGCAGCTCATTAGTGACTGCACCCCCTGATTATACAGAACCAGGATCCTGGGACATTTTAGCAACCTAAAGGTAGAAAAATCTGACTGAATGCGTCAAAAGCCTGTACAGAATGTCTGATAGAGAATAACATACATTCAGATCCCTGTACAGAAGGGTGTTTGTTCTCCCCCTCATCCTCTCATTTAACTCGTGTGAAAGCCACACACCATGATCAAACTGATCTTCCTCCATCTGTCCCTGAACGCCTCCTAACCCCCCCCCCCCCGATACTCCCCCTCAGTGTTTCTGCTTCGAGGAGCAGCGTCTGAACCCCCACGAGGAGGTGGACATGCCCGTGTTCTTCTACATCGACCCCGAGTTCGACGAGGACCCGAGGATGGCCCGAGTGGACACCATCACGCTGTCCTACACCTTCTTCGAGGCCAAGGAGGGGCAGAAACTCCCCCTGCCCGGATACAGCTACAGCTGAGGGGGGGTCCTGAATCAGGAACATTGTCCTGGACTAATCTCAGACCGAGAAGAAAGCAATATCAAAGACTCTCTGTGTGCTTTTATTCTGAAATGCAGCCACTAAAAGGACTTTTATTCTGAAAAACCACAGGTCTTTAGATTGAAACAAAAAGAATTCATGAATTAAAGTTTCACTGTTCCATTCATTCATTTGATCTGATTTGCCCGGCACAAAGGCAGCATTAAATATAATAGTAACCATCAGAAATAACAACAACCCCTCCTGGGTCTTGTGCAGCGGGGTGGGGCAGAGACCCCTGAAAGGCCTCGTCTCATGTTGCTGAGAGACGTGGACCCTGGAAGACCCCTGCAGATGTTTGTTTGTGTTTACCTGAGAGACTGTAAATAAATATAGATCATTAAGAGCATGAAGATGAATCATTCAATTATAAAACTGAAAATAAACGTCTGAGCAGATTACACATTCTGCTCGTGTTCAGGATCCATGAAGGCTCCCTTTCAGAACCTGACTCTCAGAACCTGACTTTTTCAGAACCTGACTCTCAGAACCTGACTTTTTCAGAACCTGACTTTTTCAGAACCTGACTTTTTCAGAACCTGACTTTCAGAACCTGACTTTTTCAGAACCTGACTTTTTCAGAACCTGACTTTCAGAACCTGACTTTTTCAGAACCTGACTTTCAGAACCTGACTTTTTCAGAACCTGACTTTTTCAGAACCTGACTTTCAGAACCTGACTTTTTCAGAACCTGACTTTCAGAACCTGACTTTTTCAGAACCTGACTTTTTCAGAACCTGACTTTCAGAACCTGACTTTTTCAGAACCTGACTTTCAGAACCTGACTTTTTCAGAACCTGACTTTTTCAGAACCTGACTTTTTTATAATTCAGACTTTTTTATAATTCTGACTTTTTCAGAACCTGACTTTTTTATAATTCTGACTTTTTTATAATTCTGACTTTTTTATAATTCTGACTTTTTTTCTCAGATTTTTTCTTCAAAATTTGACGTTCTTCCGATTTTTTTTCCTCATAACTGGATAATTTCACTTTTCTTTGAGTGTTTTCTCAGAGCAGACTGGGCTCTGTTTCAGACGGAGGGTGGAAAGAGGGGCTGCAGCTCAGGCAGGATGAGAGACATGTTGAAAGAAGGGTCAACAACCGACAGCTGTTTCATTATTGCCGTTTGAGTTAAAGTCAGCTCCTCTGTTTCACAGAACATCTGAAACATTACAAACTAAATGACAATCATTTTGTTTCCTTCAAACAATTCAACAAAATCCTGAGAAACTTCATTAAACGTTTGTCGTCCCCTCTATTGTTAAAAGCCCAGTGACAGCAACGTGTCCCATGGTGGGGGGCGGGACCCTCGTGTTAGGAAGCGTGTGTGTGTGTGTGTGTTCAGCCTTCAGGTCATTAACTGACATGATGACATTTAAAAACACACTCCTCAGGATGTTTCTTATTCAAACAAAGACACATGCTTTTTGCCTTTAAACACACACACACACACACACACACACACACACACACACACACACACACACACACACACACACACCACTCTTGGTCTCTTTTCCTTTATTTAACCCCCCCCCTGAAGGCCACATTTTTATCTGAATTTGCACAGTGGTCTCATGAAGCAGCACGAGACGTCTCTGCTCAGAGATCAGACTGAGTCTGATCTTTTGGTTTTAAACTTATTATAAAATCAATCTAAAACCTTGATATTGAACTTTTCAGAGGGACCCGTGGGGTTTCATATTATTCTCTGCCGTATTTTACAGGAACGCATCTCAAACATAAGGGAACAATCATCAATATTCAAATTCAATATCTTGAATATCTGCGATTTATCTTCATAATTTGAACACTTTCATAATATTTAGGGATTCAATTCAGGGATAATTGTGGGTTACTGTTTTGTGAAAGTGAAAAGATGGATTGATATTAAATATGATTGACAGGAGAAACATTTATAATGTAGTTGAATAAAAATCACTTTCTTGCATAACTTTTTTCATTTGAACCTCTCCGTCCTCATCCTGTCTGCCGTCAGGGCTCGGGCAGGCGGTAGTCGGGGGGGTGGTCTCCCTGGCGGCGGCGTCCGAAGCAGGCGAGCAGCAGCTGGACGGCGGTGCTGACGGTGGAGCCGACCTCCGCCTCGCTGCCCAGCAGGGGGTTCACCTCCACCAGGTCCACCGCCGACAGCAGGCCTGACCCAGCACATTCATTACGGAGAATAATGTCCTTCAAACGTTTCCCGATACCAACTAATATGAGGTTTCAAAAGCAGCCCTTTAATAATCAGAACTCTCAGAATTTCGTCTGGAGCTTCTTTGATGTTGAAGTGAAAGGCTTGCTTACATCATCATCATCATCATCATCATCATCATCATCACCATCATCATCATCACCATCATCATCATCATCATCATCATCACCATCATCATCACCATCACCATCATCACCATCATCATCATCATCATCATCATCATCATCATCATCATCATCATCATCATCATCATCACCATCATCATCACCATCATCATCATCATCATCATCATCATCATCATCATCACCATCACCATCATCATCATCATCATCATCATCATCTCTTCACAACATCGGTTAATATTTCCCTTTTTTCCACCAACTTCCACCCCAAAGGAAGGAAGTGTTCACCTATTACAGCCCAGGTGTATGAAAGGTGTGTTACCTGTCTGAGCTACATGTTCTGCGATGTAGACCCCCTCCCGGTACGTCAGCCCCCCCACCACGGGGGTCCCGGTCGCCGGCGTCACCGAGGGGTCGATGGCGTCCACGTCGTAGCTCAGGTGGATCGGTTTCTTCACTCTGAGCAGAAACACAATCCCCTCCCAGAGTTAGTTTCAGCACCAGAGAAGGGGGGGGGGGGCACCAGGTATATCTCTCAGGAGTAATGAAGCGTTACTTGTCAGAGAGGTAGTCGCAAGTCTGCTCCATCACTTTGGCCACGCCCAGCTGATCCACCTCCGTCATGGAGAACACCTTGACCCCCAGCAGCTTCAGCAGGTAGCTGCAGACACAGAGACACCGCTATATATTACTAACTTATACTAACTAATACTAACTAATAGTAACTTATACTAACTTATACTAACTTTTACTAACTAATAGTAACTTATACTAACTTTTACTAACTAATAGTAACTTATACTAACTTATACTAACTTATAGTAACTTATAGTAACTAATACTAACTTATACTAACTAATAGTAACTTATACTAACTAATACTAACTTATACTAACTAATAGTAACTTATACATGTTCAAAATAAATAAAAAAGTTCATTTAAAAAATAAACTTCTTTTCAAATATCTTTTTTTTCTCACTTTCAAAATATTTTATTATAATTTTTATATTTTAAAAAATGGTAATAATTTTTCCAGACTTTTTAGATGCTTTTTGTTAACTTAAAACACTGATCCTGGATCATGTGGTTTTCCACCTGTTCTAACGTCATAACCACAGGACAGAGTTCTTAATGCTCACTGCTCGGCTGGGTCCACGTCTCTCAGCCCGATGTAGACCACGTCTCTGGCAGAAACACAGGGTCTGATCCAGGAGAAGCTCGGCAGGACGGGAACCTGGAGACAGAGGGGAAATGTGGCGTTTCTTTTGGGGGTGTTGTTTGGTATGGTAACAGAAATTCTCATATTGAACAATAGCTCCCTGAAGACGGACCTTGTCCTGCAGCTCGTGCAGCAGGTGAGACATCGGCTGTCCGTGCATGTTCCCGCTCCATGAGCTCAGCGGCGTGTTGATGTCTGCGTGAGCATCCACCCACAGGACGCTCAGACCCCCCACCGCCGCCGCGTGGCCGTGAATGGAGCCGATGGCCAGGCTGAAACCACAGGGGGGGGGGTTAGAGTGTTAGATCCAGTCTCAGGTGACCTGGTCACATTCCTGCAGCTGTTCCTCAGCACTCCCAGCCTCACCTGTGGTTCCCCCCCAGCCTCACCTGTGGTCCCCCCCAGCCTCACCTGTGGTCCCCCCCAACCTCACCTGTGGTCTCCCCCCAGCATCACACAGGTGTGTCCGTCCCTCTTCACTTCCTGCACCGCCTCTGACAGCTTCCTGTTGGCGCCGCCCACCGACCGGACCTGCTTCACCCCCCCCACCGGGTCGTCTTCCAGCACCGCCTCAAACTGCAGGTTCCCATAATCCTTCACTGCACAGCCTGCACACACACACACACACACACACACACACACACACACACACACACAAAATATTTAAGGAGCAGGTTAATATTTCCCAGCATGCTCTCTGGGTGAACATTAACAACATGGATCCTCTCTAAATGTGTGTGTGTGTGTGTGTGTGTGTGTGTGTGTGTGTGTGTGTGTGTGTGTGTGGGTGTGTGTAGATGTTTTCTTATTCAATGCAAAGTAAACAAGTCTCTGCAGGAGAACAACCTCTGGCTGCAGGGGATAAGTGACTTGTGAAACACACACACACACACACACACACACACACACACACACACACACACTGATGTCTCTGGACAGATAGGACACCAGGTCTCAGAACTGACAGTAGATCATCGCTCAGGTGTGTGAATGATTCAGAGGACAGTTTGTCTGAAATGGGTTCTGTTTGATACACTGTAAACATTTGAATCGGTTCCTCAGTCCGGGTTCTCTTCCATTTACTACAATGTAGATTCTCGACCCGGTTCTAATTCTACCTTAAGGTTCTTGTTACATTTCCTACATGTATCGGGTTCTTTGAAATGGGGTTCTTATTTTTTGTAACAATGTTTATGTTTGACCCTGTTCATTCAACTCGGTTCTTGAGGTTCTGTTTCTGTGATACTGTATCTTAATCTGGTTCTTGTTTCTGTCAGATGTTCCAGGCAGGGTCCCTGGGTCCAGAAGTCCTCCCTCTCCTCAGCGCTGGTTGTTCTGTTTCTATAACATGCAAATGAGTCTAGAGGAGGCGGTTCCTTGCTCAGGGTGTGTGCTTCTAGAACTGCAGAGGAACCAGTTGTTCTGCAGAGCACCTGATCTGAGTGATCTAAGATCAGGTGTGTACACAACCTGTGCTAAAAGCAGAAATAGAGAAATATACGAGAGATGTGTATGTGTGTGTGTGTGTGTGTGTGTGTGTGTGTGTGTGTGTGTGTGTGTGTGTGTGTGTGTGTGTGTGTGTGTGTGTGTGTGTGTGTGTGTGTGTGTGTGTGTGTGTGTTACTGCGACCTTCAGGTCACTGACCGACTGATGTACAAACATGCCTCATGTTGTCATATTTCAATAGAAGTGGGATTAGTCCATTCTAATTTTACATAAAGACAAAAATAAAAATAATGCACACACACACACACACACACACACACACACACACACACACACACACCTTGCTCCTGCAGTTTTTGCAGCAGTCCTGCTGCTCTGATCAGGTCCGGGCCTCGCTCCACTCCGGCACGAGGCTTCAGAACCAGGAGATACAGATATTACTCAGAATCAGAAATACTTATATATACAACAATAACAACAACAACAACACCAACAACAACAGTAATAATAATAACAATAGGTAGCTACAGATTAGAGTATCGTTGGAGAGTCAGTCTGTCCCGACAGAGTGAAGAGGTACAGCTGTTTCATTCCTCAGAAACTACACATTATTACATGCTCCTGCTTTCCGGGGCAGGATAAAGTACCTTCAGACTGTACTTGTACTTTAAACGGAATGTAAAGTGTATTTAAGTTGTTGTTTTTTGAATTCCCCTCAGACTGCAGGATGATATTTGATGCCAGTCTTGTGTCATTTGATTTAAACTCTGTAATTCTGATGTAAATGTGGTATAAAGACCCCTCACCTGCCCCCCGCTGAACGGAGCTCCTATCACCCCCGCGGATCTGCTGGCGAGCTGCTGCAGCGTCCTCGCGCTCTTCATGCTGACTGACGGAGGCTGGTGAGAAATGCAGTGACGTCATCGCCCTGTGTGTTCTGTACTCTGTACTGTCTGTGTGTGTGTGTGTGTGTGTGTGTGTGTGTACTACAATACCTGTGTGTGTATTAAAAAATAGGTAAGTATAATAACATCACAAAATGTCGAAACAGAATAAGTGAAATTGAAAATGTGCAGGAAAAATAAATATGTGTAAATATAGTATTCAAGAGAACTGGGCAGAACGTTCAGCTTTTTGTTTGTATTTTTCACACTGTTGGAACATGTTTATTCTTATCATGTTTATTCTTATCATGTTTGTTCTTATCATGTTTATTCTTATCATGTTTATGTATATATCATATTTTGTTCCAAATCAATTATTATATGGACCTATGATACACTCTTTTTTATTTTTGCAATTTAATTTACCTACATGTGACTTGATATGTATGTATTATTATTATTATTATTATTATTATTATTATTATTATTATTATTATTATTATTATTATTATTATTATATATAAACCCTAATGAAGACAGTTTTGTGTACATGTCATTAATACACAGTACCGCTAGAGGCCGCTATAACATGGAGTCCGGCCGAAGTCCCGCCCACTGTGCTGTGATTGGCTTGTACTCCGCCTGACGTGACCCGGATGTAGAATTCCCCAGAACGAGGTGTTTCACCCACACGTGTGTTTGTTGGAGTTTCAGAACACAGGTAAGAGTTTTAAATCAAAGTACGATAAATGTGTGTGTTACAGTTAATTATATCTTAATATATAAACTCTGTGCTGGGCTCGTTATGTTTCCAACGCTGGTTGGTTTCAGAAGTGAGGAATTAGCAAGTTCGCTCAACATGCTAACGTGTTTTTATCAGAACAACAGAGATAATGTGTTTTACCTGAGTTAGGGGTACATGCTGCAGAGAGGGGTCTCTGTCCTCAGTTAGTACACTGGATTCCTGTCTGGAAACAGCAGGTAACGGGTCATTGACTGCTATTAATCCACTTCCCCCTCAGCTCTCTGCACTTTATACAGCTTCTTGTGTTTTGGAAAGTGTAAACTTATTAAACTGTCTAATGTTGAAGTAAGTTTGCTCAGTTTGCCCAACAGATAATTTGCACAGTTATAAAGTAAATAATCCCAATGTGGTTCTGTTGTTTGTGAGATTGTAGAGTATTCCAGTATTCTCCAGTAATGTATTTATATTGTGTATTATTTAGATTCTCTATTGATACGTGTTCTTTGGGAATTTCTATATCTTTGCGTTTGATTTTCACTTTTATTATATTTGTTTTGTTTTTTATGTTCTTAATATTTTTACCTCGTGTGAAATGCTGGACATCACTGCTGCTGGGACAAAATAATTTCCCAGTTCAGGATGGATAAAATCTCTCTACCTCCGATGGTGCGTCCACAGAGAGATTCAAAGGATTATTATAATGATGTGTAATGTTTGAAGAACTGAGACCTCAGGTTCCTCAACAAGACAAACAAGAAATGATATATATATATTATGTATACCTAATAAATGAAAGGCTCAGAGAAAAGCAGAATTGTCCAGTTTTATAGTTTCCTTGTGGCTCTAAAGAATAGTTTGATTGTATAAAGTGTGTGTGTGTGTGTGTGTGTGTGTGTGTGTGTGTGTGTGTGTGCCGTGTGTGTCTGCAGATAGATCATGACGTCGTTGGCCCACCAGCTGAAGCGTCTGGCTCTGCCTCAGACCGACCCCAACCTGCTGACCCGTAAAGAGGTCGCCTCGCTGCTCTTCGACCCCAAAGATGCCGCCTCCATGGACCGCAGCACCTTCTACGCCCTGGGTGAGTCCCCACACCTGCACAGAATAAACCCCCCCTCAGACACCTACAGGATATTAACCTGCCCCCCACCGTTCCCAGGCTGCACAGGGCTGGAGGAGCTGCTGGGAATCGAGCCGGCGTTCCAGGAGTTCCAGGAGAGTCTGTTCAGCCGCGCCTCGCTGACGCTGGAGCGCAGCGTCCAGAGCAGGGAGGTCAACGAGAGGCTGGACGCCGCCGTCGCCCTGTTCCTCGCCCGCCTCTGCCCCTACTTCCTGCTGAAGCCGGCGCACAAGTGCATCGAGTGGCTCGTCCACCGGTAAAGAAAACCTCAGTATTCATCTTTATCTGTCTTCCATAGCCCCAGCATCCACAGGGAGGATTCCCTCGCAGCTCTGACTCATTTTCCTATCAGCATTACATAACGCCTTCAGAATAACCAGTTTATTTTAATGATTAGTATTTTACTCCTTTAAATATTTCAACTTTTTTCTGACGATTACCAACATTTTATTTTCCTAAAATATATCAAGGGTTTTCCCCAGAATTGTCCTGATTCACTTTAACACACTTTTACAATATTTTCTCCCAAATACTTTTCCTGTTATTTAATCAGCTTTTTTTGTGGAAATATTTGAAACTTTTTTGCTAAATATTATAACTTAACACACCAACCTGTCTACCTTCATTCCTCTCTGTACTCTGTAAGCCATTCACACACACTGAAACTAAACACATGCAGGAAAGGTACTTTATGTAGGTTCTGATCGAGCTGCCTGTGTCCAGATAACTGAGCAGCTTCAGGTATCAGTTTATGATTTAACCATGTATTATATCAGTTGATAATCTCTCTCTCTCTCTCTCTCTCTCTCCCCCCCCCCCCCAGGTTCCACATCCAGCGCTACAGCCCAGACACCCTGCTGGGCTGCGCGCTGCCCTACCACGACACCACGGTGTTCGTCAGAGTCCTGCAGCTGCTCCACCTTCGGGAGAGCAGCTCCCGCTGGAGCTGGCTGCTCCCCCTGCAGGTACACACACACACACACACACACACACACACACACTCACACACACACACATATATACACTTTAAAAAAATATATATTTTTAGGGTAGTTGTATTATAAAATATGAACTCTGATACTTTAGATGTTTATTCTTGTTTATTAATAAACAGTTGTTTATGTTGTTGTCCTCAGAAAGCTGGCGTCCCTCTCTCCAGAGGAGCTCTGGTCTCTCACTGCTGCTCCGACCTCAGCTTCATGGACTTCATCTGCAGCCTCGTCACCAAATCCATCCAGGTAAACAAATACATAAACAACAACAAAGGAGAAGGATTCAGGTCATCTTCTTCAGTGTAGAAATATAAAAACCAGAGGACACGTTTATCTGTTCATGATCTGTCGTACTTTGCTCCCTTAAGTCTTGAAGAATATTCAGGTGTTTCTGTAAATTCCTCCTCCTCTTCCTCTTCTTCCTCCTCCTCTTACTCTCTCCTCCTCGTCTTCCTCTTACTCTCCTGTTATTCCTCCTCCTACTCTCTCCTCCTCCTCTTCCTCTTACTCTCCTGTTATTCCTCCTCCTCCTGCTCTTACTCTCTCCTCCTCCTCTTCCTCTTACTCTCCTGTAATTCCTCCTCTTACTCTCTCCTCCTCCTCAGGCGTACTCCGGAGTAACAGGAAGTAGCTCCCAGCTCCGGGTGGTGTTCTCCTTCTACGCCTCCTCCCTGGTCTCCTCTCTGGAGTCTGCAGAGAAGCTCTCTGACGCCGTCATCGGCAAGCTGCTGCCCTTCATCCACAAGGTGAGGGCCACATGTAGGAAGGAATTACAACTGACGGCTTCATGTCACTCTGACGGGCCGGATAGGCTGCTAAATGTTTTGCCAGATGCTTTTTATAATGACGTTTGTTTGAAGCTTCAGTCTGCTTTTTTCTGTATTTACATTGTAATTGTATTTCTTCTGTATTTTTATACATTTACTGTTAATGGTTTGATTTAAGAAATGTAAATGTTTTTATTTTAATGATTTTGTTTTTTAAATTTAATTCAATTTAGATTATTTCAGGGCGTACAGATCAGGGTCTGTCCCCCCCCTCCCGGACTTCAGATCAGTGTATTAACCTTAATTTCCTCTCAGGGTCTGTCCTCCCCCCTCCCAGACTACACGGCCTCCTCCTACATGCTGGTGTGCCAGCTGGCGGTGAAGGAGGTGCTGGAGGGGCGTCTGGTGGAGGCTTTGTGCTCCTCCGTCTGCAGGTCTCTTCTCCGGGACCAGCGGCTCCTGAAGGAGGGACTGGGCTGCCTCACGGTGCTGCTGCAGAGCCAGGGGGCGTGCCCTGGCAACAAGTAGGTCCACAGAATACCTGTTCAGGTGTGGGGGGGGGGGGTTCAGCTGTCTCTCTGTTGTTCCTGTTCTCCTGATGGTTGTGTGTGTGCAGGGCGCTTGGGGTCCTGGTCTCCGTGCCGCTGCTGGTCTCCTCTCTGCAGGAGATGTGTGTGTCTCACGACGTCAGCCCTCTGCTCAAACACCTGATGCCTCACCTGCTGCACCAGCTGCTCACCTGCAGCCCAGGTACACTGTGTGTGTGTGTGTGTGTGTGTGTGTGTGTGTGTGTGTGTGTGTGTGTGTGTGTGTGTGTGTGTGGGGAGAGGTTACCTGTGTGTTAACCTGTGTGTTTTCCTGTTTAAGGTGAGTCTCAGACGGAGCTCTCTGTGTTGGAGTCGGTCCTGCAGAACCTCCCTCTGACCCACGGCCTGGACCAAACCGTGGCTCGGTAAACCAATAAATACCTGAATAACCTCGAGTCATTCCTCAAAGATACCAACACTAAACAGATGGTGTGTGTGTGTGTGGGTGGTTCCTGCAGGCTGCTGCTGGACGAGTACCTGAGTCAGAGTGACGTCTCTGCAGAGCATCTGTCCTCGAGGGACCGCACGCTGCAGCCTCTGATCCGCCTGTTCGAGTCCCGGTCAGTCGGCCCTCTGCACACCACACTGAACCAGTAATGCTCCAGACTGGCTGACGGGAGACTCAGTGTGTACCCTAAACCCAGTCTGACATATTCAATTCCCTCCCCCCCCAGGTACTGTGGGGCTCTGGACGATGTGCTGGCGGGGCATGTGACCGGCGTCGGCAGCAGCGATCAGAAGCGTCTCTTTCACCGCTTCTTGTCTCTGTCCATGAGCAGCGGGAAGCACCAGGTGAGACTCCAGCTGATTGGGGGGGGGAGCTTCCTGTTGTTGTTGTTGTTATAATAATAATAACTAACAGCTGATCCTCTCTGCAGATCGTGGGTGACTCGGACACCTCTCTGCTGCTCAGCCTCAAACACCCTCAGTGTGTACTCCGAGTCTCCGCCCTGACTCACCTGAAGGACGCTCTCACCTGTGGACAGGTAACCACTTCCTGTTAGCTCCCTGGCGAGTGTGTGAAGACTCCCTGCATCTGTTTCTCCTCTGAAGGAATCTAACTTCAGATTTTTCTCTGTTGAGCAGCAGAGCCTAGACGCAGCGTTCCTCCGAGACGCTGTGGTGGAGCGTCTGCAGGACGACGAGCCTGCGGTCGCCGCCGCAGCCATCGCAGTCTTGGAGGTGAGGGGGGGGGGGTTACCCTGCAGCGCCCCCTGCTGGCCGTCAGAGGTTTATAATATATATGTAGAGAGAGCTGACCGGGTTTCTGTTTCTCTGACCAGCTGCTGCTGGACGTGTTGGATCCCGAGGACGTGGTGAGCAGTCTACTGTCGCTGCTGCTCAGAGGACGTCTGTCCCACGCTGACACCTGGTCAGTGAAACACACACACACACACACACACCGCTTATACGACAGGAGAGAAAGGGTGAATGAAATGAATTCATTCTACGGAATTCTGACTTCTCTCTTCAAATTTGACTTTTTTTCTCGGAGTTCGTTTTAGTTTGTTCTGATTTGGACTTTTCTTAAATCTTTGACTTTGTCTCAGAATGAAAAAACTTCTCAGAAATTATATTTTTTTACTTCTTTTCTCTCAGATTTTTATTTCTACAAGATAAAATAACCTGACTCTTAAATATAGAGTTTGATTTGATGGACGTTGAGGAGTTGTTTTAAATCCCTTTTTCCCCTCTGTTCTGTGAATGGTGCGTTCGCTGCCCTCTGTAACTCTGAGCTGCTCCTGCAGGCTGCCGGTCCTGAAGGAGGCGGTGCGTTTACTGTCCGACCCGCGGCTGGGAAAGGGGGACGCTGAGCGGCTGCAGAGAGCGGGCTGGAGGCTCCTCCCCCTCATCGTGCTCTCCTCCCCCGCTGACCTCCCCCTCTCCTCCTGCCTCACCTGCTCCCCCCTCCTCAAGAATCACCCCCTCACCCTCACCTGGGAGCAAGGTAACACTCAGGGAATTATATTCAATTAATAATTCAGATTTAAAGGTCAAGAAATGATCATTAATTAGAAGTTGAACTCCTCTCATTTCCCTCCTGAGATTCAGGATATATAATAAAGACGTTTCTGTTTCCCTCAGAGCTGGAGGCGCTGATGAAGACGAGTTCTGATCCGGACTTCCTGGTTTCAGTTAACGAGCGTTTCATCTCCACGGTGACCAGAAACATCTCCGGCATGGAGAAGTTCTGCAGACGAGACGCTGTGAGTTCATAGTTTCAGAAGTCTGCAGAAACCTGGGGTCAAAAGTCTCATTTCAAAGCTAAAGGTGTAGTGTGTTCTAACGTTAACAGATCCATAAAGGCTGATGGTCTCAGACGGTCTTCATTCTTTTTATCCTATAATCTTCGTCATTAGGTTCAACACGTGAAAAATAAGTACAAATAGCTTTAATGAAAAATGATCTCCAGAAAGATAAAAACAAGTTATATTAAATGACTGATTTTAGAATGTCTTTACCTCAGCTGGAGAAGCTGTCTGCGCTAGTGGAGAAGCAGAAGGGCCCCTCCCTCGGGGCCCGGACCTCCTTCCTGGTTCTGACCCGGGTGCTGCTGCTGGTCCTGGGGGAGCAGAGCGAGACGCAGCACCTCCTCACCGCTCAGAGGGTTTTCCTGCTACTGGAGCGCCCCCTGCTGGAGGTCTGCAGCGACGACAACACATCCTCCTCCGTAGAGACCCAGGTCAGAGTGAAATTTGACCATAGTTTTCCAAATATATCCTTAAATATGTCTAATCATTTGTAGACCTGATTTTAATTATGTTTTGTGTTATTTAGTAAATGGTCTGAAACCCGTGAAAAAAACTGCAAAATTAGTAAAAAATAATCCTTAAAATATGACTAGAAATCCCCTGAAATGCTCAGTTCAGACTAATAGGAAGCAGCTCATTATTTATTTATCTTCCTTTAGTAATATTGTTATTTTCATCTGTCTCAACAGAAAGGGTACTCCTTCTCCACGGCGCTCTCTCACTTCCTGCTCGATCAGCAGGCGTTCAGGAGCGTCCTCGTCGCTCTGCTCAGAGACTTCATCTCCAACCTGCGCTGCCCCGACGAAGCATTCAAAGGTACACATATGTATATACGAAATATATGGAGATTTGTCCAATTTTCCTCTCTATGGACTCGTTTTCCCTTTCAAAATAAAAGCCCTGGAAACAGCTCAATAATGGGTTTAAAAACAACATAAACATCTTTTTTGTGAAAGCCATAAAAACAAATGATTACATTTATCTGCAGAAAGTGTTAATAAGCAATGCATACATGTTTGTCCAAGGAAAATGTTCAATATTTGTATAAAACAAAATGATTTCAGGAAGCTGGAATCCGTGTTCAAGGTTTGGAAAGATAATGAAATATAGATTATACATCATTTCATACTTGATTGAATAATTGGCATACTTCTGGTTAAAAATGGGAAATGAAAAAGATGTTGTGCAGTGAAACTGTTGAAATGCTTTAAACCGTTTTAATTTATGGTATTTCTTTTTGTCAATATCTTCCCCTCGGTCTGCTCAGGGCACTTTTTTATATAGAATTACGCAATTTTGAAAGAATATCACTATTTTAATCTTATTTTTGTTATTTTTCCTGATGGAAGCATTTGTCACACATGATGTGTTCAAGGACGGTCGGAAATCAGACAACATATTATATATGTTTAGTTTCTTAACTATTTATTAAAGGTGTGTTTTTGGTGATTTATTTCTTCCCCGTGCAGCGGAGGTGTGGTGGAACCCGGAGAAGCTGGACACCAACACCTGCTGCTACCTGAGCCTGACGCTGCGTCTCTTCAGCCTGCTCATCAGCGGGGCCTCTGAGGGCCCTAGCGCTGCCGCCTTCAGGGACCTGATGAAGCTGCTCATCCAGGTGTGTGTTTTGAGATTTGTTCGGCCAGAGTCTCCAGTTGTTATCTGCCACATCTAACATTAACCCCCCCCCCCCCCCAGGTGCACTTCCCCTCCCCGCTGCTGCTGTTCCGCTTCCTGTCCCTTCTGTGGGGTTACGGCGGTAACCATGGAGACCAGCTGGACATACAGGTAGGCGCCGTGCTACAGACCCGGGCGCTGTACCTGGGGGCGGCGCTGCTGACCAATCAGAGCGACGCCACGCTGCAGGAGCTCAGCTCTGCACGATCCCCTGGTGAGGACCAATCACATCTGATTAAACTCTGCATGTTGATATAGTGTACAGTCTGCCTAGCAACAAGGGGACCCGTCTCACTCAGGAAGTGTATCAGTGTCTCCTTCCTCTGAAAACTGAAGACTGTAAGTCTTTGTTCTACAGTACGGAGATGCAGTGTGGGCTCAAAGCTGATCATAAATTCTCTATCGCCCCCCAGTGTTCCCCTCTCTGCTCTGCTGTCTGTCCTCCCCGGTGAGGGAGGTGAGGAGGGCGGGGCTTAGCGCGCTGCAGAGCCTATCAGCAGTCAGCACCTCTCCTTTCCAGCCAATCACAGAGAAGCTCCTGAAGACCTCCGAGGAGATCATCGCTGACCCCGCCTACCTGAGCCAGGTGAGCAGGAAGCAGTGTTAAATGTGACATAAATATTCAGCATGTTCATCAGGAGTCATTATGACCGTATGTCTGTCCCCGCAGGCTCTGGGCTTCCTCCAGGGTCAGAGTGCGTCTCCTCTGCAGACTCTCCTGCAGAGCGTCCAGACGTCCTGCTGTCCGTCCTACAGCGCCTCCTGTCTGCTGAGGAACCTGAGACACGTCCACGGATCGGTGAGACAGAAACACACCTTAAAGCTTCTAAAACAGCGTAAAACACGATGAAATCTTCCTCGAAACCCCTGAGAATCAAGTGGTTGAATCTGTATAAAACAAACAAAAATATTACTTTTAATTTGGATAAAACCAGTAAAAAATATCTGGTTTATCTCCAGTAAAAAATAGAGATCATTTTTAATAATATTTATAAGGAAAACGTGGTATAATTTCCTTAAAACACTCTGAAACATGTGATGTGATCTCTCTGAAACATGTGATTTGATCTCTCTGAAACATGTGATGTGATCTCTCTGAAACATGTGATTTGATCTCTCTGAAACATGTGATGTGATCTCTCTGAAACATGTGATTTGATCTCTCTGAAACATGTGATGTGATCTCTCTGAAACATGTGATTTGATCTCTCTGAAACTGATTTGATCTCTCTGAAACATGTGATTTGATCTCTCTGAAACATGTGATTTGATCTCTCTGAAACATGTGATGTGATCTCTCTGAAACATGTGATTTGATCTCTCTGAAACATGTGATTTGATCTCTCTGAAACTGATTTGATCTCTCTGAAACATGTGATTTGATCTCTCTGAAACATGTGATGTGATCTCTCTGAAACATGTGATGTGATCTCTCTGAAACATGTGATGTGATCTCTCTGAAACATGTGATTTGATCTCTCTGAAACATGTGATTTGATCTCTCTGAAACTGATTTGATCTCTCTGAAACATGTGATTTGATCTCTCTGAAACATGTGATTTGATCTCTCTGAAACATGTGATTTGATCTCTCTGAAACATGAGATTTGATCTCTCTGAAACATGTGATTTGATCTCTCTGAAACATGTGATTTGATCTGAAACATGAGATTTGATCTCTCTGAAACATGTGATTTGATCTGAAACATGTGATTTGATCTCTCTGAAACATGTGATGTGATCTCTCCGAAACATGTGATTTGATCTCTCTGAAACATGAGATTTGATCTCTCTGAAACATGTGATTTGATCTGAAACATGTGATTTGATCTCTCTGAAACATGTGATGTGATCTCTCCGAAACATGTGATTTGATCTCTCTGAAACATGTGATTTGATCTCTCTGAAACATGTGATGTGATCTCTCTGAAACATGTGATTTGATCTCTCTGAAACATGTGATGTGATCTCTCTGAAACATGTGATGTGATCTCTCTAAAACATGTGATGTGATCTCTCTGAAACATGTGATGTGATCTCTCTGAAACATGTGATTTGATCTCTCTGAAACATGTGATTTGATCTCTCTGAAACATGTGATTTGATCTCTCTGAAACATGTGATGTGATCTCTCTAAAACATGATCTCTCTAAAACATGATCTCTCTGAAACATGTGATTTGATCTCTCTGAAACATGTGATGTGATCTCTCTGAAACATGTGATTTGATCTCTCTGAAACATGTGATTTGATCTCTCTGAAACATGTGATTTGATCTCTCTGAAACATGTGATGTGATCTCTCTGAAACATGTGATGTGATCTCTCTAAAACATGATCTCTCTAAAACATGTGATTTGATCTCTCTGAAACATGTGATGTGATCTCTCTAAAACATGTGATGTGATCTCTCTGAAACATGATCTCTCTGAAACATGTGATTTGTGAAACATGTGATTTGATCTCTCTGAAACATGTGATTTGATCTCTCTGAAACATGTGATTTGATCTCTCTGAAACATGTGATGTGATCTCTCTGAAACATGTGATTTGATCTCTCTGAAACATGTGATGTGATCTCTCTGAAACATGTGATTTGATCTCTCTAAAACATGTGATGTGATCTCTCTGAAACATGTGATGTGATCTCTCTGAAACATGTGATGTGATCTCTCTGAAACATGTGATGTGATCTCTCTGAAACATGTGATTTGATCTCTCTGAAACATGTGATTTGATCTCTCTGAAACATGTGATTTGATCTCTCTAAAACATGTGATGTGATCTCTCTGAAACATGTGATGTGATCTCTCTGAAACATGTGATGTGATCTCTCTGAAACATGTGATTTGATCTCTCTGAAACATGTGATGTGATCTCTCTGAAACATGTGATTTGATCTCTCTGAAACATGTGATGTGATCTCTCTGAAACATGTGATTTGATCTCTCTGAAACATGTGATGTGATCTCTCTGAAACATGTGATGTGATCTCTCTGAAACATGTGATTTGATCTCTCTGAAACATGTGATGTGATCTCTCTGAAACATGTGATTTGATCTGTCTGAAACATGTGATGTGATCTCTCTAAAACATGTGATGTGATCTCTCTGAAACATGTGATGTGATCTCTCTGAAACATGTGATTTATCCCTTTTATTCTATCCCCCCCAGTCGGTGCTGTCCGGCCTGCTCCCGGTCCTGGAGCGTCTCCTGGAGCAGAGCGGTCCGGGTGCCCCCCCCCTGCTGCGGGACGAGGCACAGCTGGTGCTGCTGGTCCTGGGGAAGTTCAGCGAGGAGTCGGCGTCCCTGCTGGACCAGGACCAGAGCAGCCTGGATCTGTTCATCAGAGCCCTGAAGACCCCCACCCAGCTGCACCCAGACCTGCCCAGCTGCCAGACCGCCGCCCTGGAGCAGGTCAGGGGGACTGCTGCTGGGTTTATGCTGAGATATATCAGGCTTCAAACTGGGTTTAAACTGGGATATATCAGGCTTCAAACTGGGTTTAAACTGGGATATATCAGGCTTCAAACTGGGTTTAAACTGGGATATATCAGGCTTCAAACTGGGTTTAAACTGGGATAACAACCAAAATGAAACTGGTTGAAGCTGCGTTATACTGGGATAAATACTGTGTTTATACTGGGATAAATACTGGGTTTATATCAGGGTTGTATATGTTTGAACCCAGGTTAAATCAGGGTTAAGAGCTGATATATATTACCTTAACACCGGTTTAAAGAGCATTTATTTTCAGGGTTAGTATCAGATCTATCTTGTTGAAACAGGGTTAAATCAGTGACAAAAACCAGGTTATACCAGGTGAAACGTGGTTTGTATCATGCTTAAATACAGGGATGAAACAGAGATATATCAGGGTTAAATCAGGGGAAACCAGGGATCACATCAGGGTTGATTCAGGGTTAAACCTGGTAGAATGTGGGGGTGAAATCAGGCATCATATCACGGTTACACCAGGTAAAAACTGGATTTTTTAAGGGTTACATTAGGTAATATATCAGGGTTGAACACAGGGTGAATCACGGGTTTATATCAGCATTAAATCAGTTCACAGATGTTAAATCCTGTTCTAAAGTCGGACGCTCTCTCTCTGTGAGTTCCTGCTGAAGGTTTAACCTCCTCGCTCCTCTTCCTCTTGCAGATGACGAAGCCCTTCTTCTCCTCTCTCGGGGAGGGAGTGCAGCAGCGTCTGTTGACCGTGATATTTGGCGTCCTGACAGACAGTCGCAGCCCCCTGGTGGCCAGCACCGTCAGCAGCGTCTTCAAGCGGGTGAGAGGAGACGCTGGGTGCTAACTCTGAGCTAACCGCCCCGGGACGCTCGTTCTCTAACGTGTTTATTTTCCTGGGTCAGATCGCGGTGGACGGTCAGCAGTTAGCCAATGAGCTCGCTCCGCCAGAGAAACCCAAAGTGAAGGTGACGGTGCAGCAGACCCGCCGCAGCAGGATGAGCCAGAGGTCAGATTATTATCCATTTATTTTTAAAGCTTATTGTTTTAAATATTTTAGTTTTCTTTATTTTTCCTTTTTAAAATTCAATTATTTTTGTATTTTCTGTTTTTATACTTTTTAAATATATGTCTCTTTATTTTAAATTCCTTTAATCTTCCATTTATTTGTTTCTTGTTTTAAAATGTATTTTTATGATTCATTCATTTTTTTAATTCTATATTCATCAGACTTGTTTCTTTCCTTAGGAAAAGGAATAAAGTAAGTTTTGAGTTAGATTGTATCTCGTGCTGATGTCTGTCCCCCCCTCAGGAAGCCTGTGGAGGCCCCCGGGGGCTCGGAGGCTCCAGAGGAGGGCGCTGTCTGCTGGAGGAGAGTGTCTCTGGTCCTGGAGCTGCTGCAGCACAAGAAGAAGCTGAAGAGAGCGCAGAGCCTCGTCCCGGTCCTCTTCTCTCTGCTCCACAGGTGAACCAATCAGAGCCCTCGTTAGTGGAGAGGAGGGTTTAACAGACATCCTGAAGACTTGTGTGTGTGTGTGTGTAGTGTGTGTGTGTGAGTGTGTATGTTATGTGTGTGTTATGTGTGTGTGTGTGTGTGTTAATGTCTGTGTGTGTTGTTAATGTGTGTGTGTCCTCAGGAGTCTGGAGCCCTGGTCCCTCTGATGACACCAACATGGAGTACATCAAGCAGCTGCTGCTCAGCTGTCTGCTCAACATCGTGCAGAAACTGACGCCTGAAGGAGGCGCCGCCGTCACAGGTAGGTCTTCACCCCCCCTGACTGTCCTCCACCACAGAGGAGGAAACCCTAACGCCCCCACCTGTCTCTGCAGAGCTCCTGGAGGAGGAGAAGTTCAGCGTGGAGCTGGTGGTTCAGTGTATCCGAGCCTCCGACGTTCCTCAAACGCATCACCACGCTCTGCTGCTGCTGGGGGCCGCTGCCGCCATCTACCCCG
This sequence comes from Eleginops maclovinus, assembly GCF_036324505.1. Lineage (NCBI taxonomy): Eukaryota > Metazoa > Chordata > Actinopteri > Perciformes > Eleginopidae > Eleginops > Eleginops maclovinus. The sequence goes on along the minus strand of NC_086358.1, from coordinate 629,988 downwards.
TGAGTGTGTGTGTGTGTGTGTGTGAGAGATTTTAAAACCCCTGAAGTTTGATCGGCCCTCCCTCTGGCTCTCCATCACTGTTATAAATCATGTGTGACTCGTGCAATATATAATATACAATAAAATTCCAAGAAATGCAGCTGATATAATACCCCCCCCCCCCCCCTGCAGGACAAGGTGCTGCACAACATCATGCCCATCTTCACCTTCATGGGGGCCAACATCCTGCGGCTGGACGACGCCTACAGCTTCAGAGTCATCGAGCAGACGCTCACCATGGTCATCCCCGCACTCATCCAGGTGGGAGAGAGCCGCACATATTAAAGAAATCAGGAGTACATTTTAATGTCAGTACTTCATAATACTCACCAGCTGGGAGAAGGATATCGTATGTAATCTTACTCATCCAGGTGGGAGAGAGGTTTCCTTAACGGTTCTAGATAAAGCAGGATATTTCTGGTTTGTTTGACCTTATTTTTAACTTTGGTCTTATCAGCAATAATAAAAAAGACAATAAATGTTTATTATTTTTATATATAATTCCTCCTTTTTATTGTCCTCTTTGTAATACATGTTATTACTGTAGTACAAATACTATTTCATTATTATACGTTTTTCACATTTTGTGTTGTGGTACTAAAAGTAATTCTCATAAAAGACGAGTCTGAAGATAATAAACTCTCATTATTTTATAAAGTTATTTCCATTATTAAAAAAATATAAAAATGAATTCTTATTTTCCAAAATATATTTGCATATCCTCCAGGCCCACCAGCTCTCTGAGGGCGGCTCCTCCCCCTCCCTGGTTGCCGCGGTGACGAGGATAGTGCACGTGTTCGTGGACGCTCTGCCTCACGTGCCCGAGCACCGCCGGCTGCCCGTCCTCCATCAGCTGGTGCAGACGCTGAGCCCCGCCCCCTTCCTCTGGATCCTCATGCTGCTCCTCTTCAAGATCCACGCCACCTCCACCGCCGCCAGCGAGAAGGTACCGCACGGCATTCTGGGAGACGTAGTCACTCTACGTCCACCTATCATTTTAGCCTTATGTTTACATGTGTGTGTGTGTGTGTGTGTGTTCGTTCAGGAGGCCGCTCTGGAGAAGGACGTGGACTTCTGGATCTCTCTGTGCTGTCAGTTCGATGTTGGGGATCAGCTGACGTCGCTCATCAACATCCTGGACTTCCTGCTGCAGCTCCCCGAGGACAAAGACGATGGTAAACCTTCACTGTGTACCGCTCGCACTCCTATTGGCTAGCGCTCCAACACATTGTCCGTTTTAGGACTCAAGTTGTCACATGCTTCTAATAAAATAAATGATAAAGCAAAAATGTGAAATGAAATAGAAATGTGAGACAGTAAACTCTCATCTATTAACCCTGGCTGCGTGTCCCTCTCCTCCTCCTCCTCCTCCTCCTCAGCTGCAGTGAAGCGCTCTGCAGGGCGGAGGGGAGCGACGAAGAAGGCTGAAGAGAAGGAGGTCCAGGAGCTTATTTTCAGCGTGGAGACTCAAAGCAGCAAGGAGCTGAGACACTTCAAGTTCCTCTGCGTCTCCTTCATGGCTCAGCTGCTCAACTCCAACGCCTTCATCGCCAAGGTCCGAGAGTCAGGATTCATATCGAATACTGAATTTACTGTCAGATCAAATATTTGAAACTTTAACCAGGACAAATATTAAACATGTATAATGTGATAGGTGGATTGGTTTAGTGACGGTTGTGTTTTTATTCAAATTAAAATCTTAATTAAAACTGATATCCCATATTGTATCATTTAAGATAAACATGAACACGTTTCACTAACAGATATAAAGTAAGAACAATGTGTTGATTTCAATGGTGCATAAGCAGTAGTATTTCCATGCTGCCGAGCTCCTCACAACATGACGCTTTAATAACTAATATTATGTTTGTGTTCAGGTTGCAGACGGAGGAGAAGCAGAGGACGAGTCTCTGCAGCCGCTGCAGCAGAAGTACGTGTTTCTCCTCTCACTGTCATACTTAAACAGAGACATTATTTCCCATGATGCAGCAGGGGAGTGTGTGTGTGTGTGTTTCAGGCTGCTGGAGGACATCCTGCGCTACGTGCACAGCGTCGCTCACTGCGTCGAGAAGAACGCAGACAAACCCACCGCCAAGTTCTGGAGGGTCCTTCTCAACAAGGCCTACGACGTGCTGGATAAAGTAACAACACTTTATCATTATACATGAACTAAGTACTTTTACTCAGGTACTGTACTAGAGATCAGAGTACGTCTGCTTTGACTCAAGTACCAGACCTGCGTCCCCTTAATGCTACTGGCCGTTAGCATCGGAGCTAACGCTGTCTGTGTCCAGGTGAACTCTCTGCTGCCGGCGGATACGTTCATCGCGGTGATGAGGGGGCTGATGAGTAACCGTCTGCCGTCCGTCAGGAGGAAGGCCATGGAGCTGCTGAACAACAAACTGCAGCACCGCGCGCAGTGGGACGAGCAGCAGGTACAGATACATATTAAAGACTGCAAGTATACAACCTGAGAGCCAATAACAACCCTGACAGGAGTTTCTGTCTTAAAAAGAGTCTGAAATCCCTGTTTCTACTTCAGGAAATAAGGATGATCTGCCAGAAAATTCAGATTTATTAAGCTGTTGTCCAGTGGGACAGAGATGCTTCAGGTTGATGTTAATATATGTGAAACAATTAGATTTGTTAACTGGAAAAATCTTCTTAAAGGCCAGAAAATAAAGCTTTTCAACTCAGTGACAGACACAAAGAAAGGACAATAACAAAAACATGGACAAGTTAGATTGCTTTGTGAAAAAAAAACAACCCCAAAAAAAGCGTCTCCTCTGTGTCTCAGGTCAACCTGCTGCTGCAGCTGATCGACGATCTGCTGTGCATTGTGGGTAAAAGCCCCGTGGTGCAGCAGCAGAGGGAGGAGGTGCAGCAGCAGGAACAGCCTGAGCAGGAGCAGGCCATCAACCGTCAGACGGCGCTGTTCAGCCTGAAGCTGCTGTGCCGCAGCTTCGGCTCAGGCCACCAGGAGGCGTTCTCCCCGGTCCTGCAGAGAGCCGTGGCGCTGGTGGAGGAACCGGCGGAGGAGAAGAACGTGACGGGCAGCGCCATGCTGCTCATCGCCGAGGCTGTCAGCACGCTGAAGACCCTCGCCATCCCTCAGCTGCCACGGTAACCCACACACACAAACAAAAACACATTTATTATTATATTTTACAATTACTCCGATCAGTTTTAGTTTTTATCATTATTTAATTTATTTATTATTATCTTCCTGTTATTAACGGAGCCCCTGTGTTGCAGCTTGATGCCGGCGGTGCTCCTCGCTCTCTCAGACAGGAAGCAGCTGCTGACCAATGAGATCCTCCTGCTGAGCGCTGTCACCGCCCTGCAGCGAATCACAGAGACGCTGCCGCACTTCATCAGCCCCTACCTGCAGGACACCACCACACAGGTACACACACACACACACACACACACACACACACAGACACACACACACACACACACACACACACACACACACACACACACAGACCCCACAGGTATAATAATGTTTATGTTTCCTAAAGGTGTATTTCTCTTTTCCTGCAGGTGTGTCGTCTGACTCGTCTTGTGGAGTCCTCCTCTTCCTCCTCCTCTTCCTCCTGTTCTTCCTCCTCGGCTGGCGCTCAGCTCTCCTCCCGCCTCTCCTCACTCCGGACGACCCTCTCCACCAAACTGCCCCCACGAGTGCTGCTGCCCACCCTCACCAGGTGCTACAGCAGCATGGTGACCGACAGACAGGTAGATACTGACACTGAGAAGATACCTCCTGAATTCTCCTTCTTATTTATTATTATTAAAATGTATTATTATTTATTGTTATTATTGATATTTATTATGATTAGGAATGACTATTTATTGATTATTGATTAACGAAATGTTGATGGTGTGTTTCAGGGCCAGCTGGGGGCGCTGCTGAGCGTCCTGCAGGAGCACATTGCTCACATGGAGCAGGAACAGCTGAGCCTCCACCAATCAGAGCTCACTTCCTTCTTCCTGTCCGCCCTCGACTTCAGAGCGCAGCACTGCCGGGTCGGTACCAGAATTCCAGAGGAGGAGGAGGAGGAGGAGGAAGATGTTTAGAACTTATTTTTACTCATTATTTTCCTACTTCCTGTCTTCAGGGTGACCTCCAGAAGACGTCAGAGGTCGAGGGTCGGGTGATCGACTGTCTGGTGGCGATGGTGCTGAAGCTGTCGGAGGTCACCTTCAGACCGCTCTTCTTCAAGGTATGTCTCTACCTGAGGTCGGAGGTCGTCACGAACACGTTACCCTTGTGTGTGTGAGGTCCTCATGTGACCTGTGTTGTTGTTGTTGATCATGTGACCCGTGTTGTTGTTGATCATGTGACCCCTATTGTTTTCCTGCAGCTGCTGGACTGGAGTAAAACAGGAAGTAAGGAGCGTCTGCTGACGTTCTTCCGGCTGTCAGACGTTCTGGCGGAGAAACTCAAGGGTCTGTTCGTTCTGTTCGCCGGAAATCTGGTGAAGCCCGTCTCTGACCTGCTGACCCTCACCAACTGCTCCAAGACCAGTGAGACCCTCACTCGTGTTCTAACACATTATCAGATTCATTATCATTATTTTGATCTAGTCTAATTCCATATTCTGGTTCTCTTTTGTTGTGTTCGCTTTAAAGTCTTTATCTGATTTGTTTGATTTAAAAGTATTTTATAAGAGACGATTATTTTTGATCGTCTCTTATTTAAGTTTTTCTTCCAGGATTTAGTTTGAACCCTTTTTTTTGGCCTTTTTTAAATATAGCTGTATTTTATTTTATTTTAATTTAATTGCTTTTTATTATTTCATGACGAGTTATTAAACATAATGTTTTTCTTTGACTTTTTAATAATCAATTCAATATTAAAATAATAAGTCGCCTGACTTTATTATTTTAATTGCATTCTCTATTTCATTTTGCTTCATCTTTATGCAAAGTATATCTCTCTGGAGCTCCATGAACCCTGATCATTATATGTATTATCATTTTTCTCTCTCTCTCCCCCCTCCCCTCCCCTCTCAGGTGAGCCCCTGTTTACGTCCCTCAGCGAGCAGAAGGTGTGTGTGCTGCTTCACTTCCTGTTGGACTGTCTCTATAAGATCTGTCTCTACGACACCCAGAGGTTCCTGAGCAGAGAGAGAGCCGACACACTGCTGCAGCCCCTGCTGGACCAGGTACACACACACACACACACACACACACACACACACACACACACACACACACACACATGCTTTTATTCTGAAGTCAGTCATTAAAAGCTTTTATTTTGAAATCTGTTTTTTATACTGTTATTTTGAAGCCGGTTGTCCTGCTCTTACAGGAACTCGTAGTGTGTGTATGTAATTAAATGTTGTGTGTGTTGTGTTTTCAGCTGGAGAACGGTGTGGGGGGGCAGGAGGCGTCGCGGCTCCGGCTGACCCAGAGCCTGGTTCCCTGTGTGGGTCAGTTCTCTGTGGCGCTGGCTGACGACTCTCTGTGGAAAACTCTCAACTATCAGATCCTGCTGAAGACCAGACACACACTGCCTGAGGTATACACACACACACACACACACACACACACACACACACACACACACACGCTTTTGGAGGAGTAGTGGTTCTGAGTGGATCCCTGTGGAACTCCTGATCTGTTGGTTTCTGAGATGTGTATTCTTACAGTGTGTTTAGTAGGATCCAAATTCTGTCTCCTCTGATATTGTGTATTAATACTTTATCACTTCCCGTCTCCAGGTGCGTTTCTCCTCTCTGCTGGTTCTGATGGAGTTGGCCTTGAAGCTGAAGGAGAACTACGTCTCTCTGCTGCCGGAAACCATCCCCTTCCTGGCTGAACTCATGGAAGGTGAGCACACACTCCACCAGACACACACACACACACACACACACACACACACACATATAATACAGAGTGATGTGTGACATTATACTTTACATATATATATCAAAGTGTTGTAAATGCTGAATGTGTGTGTGTTTCAGATGAGTGTGAGGAGGTGGAGCAGCAGGTGCAGAAAGTCATCCAGGAGATGGAAAACATCCTGGGAGAACCTCTGCAGAGCTACTTCTAAAACACACGCACACACATGCACACACACACACACACACACACACGCACACACACTTTGTGCCTGTTTTCTCTCAAATGTTTAAAAATAAAAACTTCTTTGGTCAAACTCTGATCTCTTTTTTCTTCTTGTTTCTCTCCCATCCTTATTTTATCAAACGTATAAACCCATTATGAAGATATGACAGCTCTAGCTGCTACCTTCTGTCTTAGGTTTTGATTTACTTCATTCAGGTTTTATACATGGAAGAAAAGAACATACAAGCTACGGGTTTAAAAGTAATCAAATAAATAAATAAAGGTATTTATCTTGTGTTGCTATAGGAACTAATTCATGCAAATCAAATATAAATGCGAGTTACATTTGTACAAGTATTGATTGAATAAATATACAAATGGTTTGAAGTCGGTGAAAAATAATTTTAAGCATAATATTTTACAATATTTCTTTTAAGATAATTACATATAATAAATATTTTATATATTTAAAGCAATAAAACAAATGATGTGCACATAAAATAAATAAAATATACTTAGCAGCATTCAGTGTTAACATTGTTCCACTGCATGTTTGTTCACTGTCAGTTATAATAAAACGAGCTGCTTAAATGAATAAATACAACACATTTAAAATGCTGTCTTCGAGGTTAATGGTTGTGAGGTCCTTTCTGCTGCAGTCAGCCCTGGTAGACCCCCCCCCCCCCCCCATACTATAACACTCAGGATGTGTATTTTTATATTGGGTCATTTCTTGTTTTTTATCTTTTACATTTGATACCCCTTGATTAATATTAAGCTGTCTTTGGGTCTTCGCTGTAACAACTGTATGTCCCCTCTTTGGGACGAATAAAGGTATTCTGATTCTGAAATTCTGTATTTTAAAGGACGTGAACTCTCTCAACTCTAACTACGATCTATGACTGTACCCTCTGATGTTATGACGTTATTAAAAAAGGCAGAATCCTTTGAAAGGGAATGAATAATCAAAATACATTTCACTTCATCCTGTCTGTTAAAATTCTGTATTTTGAGGACGTTAACGATCTTTGGCTGTAACCTCTGACGTTATGCCCCTTGAAATGCAAAGAGAGTGAACCATCTCAACGCACTATTTCAACACGTCAGCTGCTGTACGTTCACCTCCCGCCGCACGGAGGCGCTGAATCCCCGCGGATATAAACACCTGCTCCGCTTTAATTACAGAAGGAGCCCCGGCCGGTAAAACAATCAGTTAGTTGCCAGTTTACTTTGAGTTTATCGACTTTAAGAAGATGATTCTCTGTGAAACGAAACGCTTAGAGTGAAACATCGCCAGTTGTATCGCTCCCTCGCTTCGAACTAGAGTTTCTTAACTACAAACAAACCGAGATCGGTCCTCCTTTTAGCTTTTAAAGTTCGTTTAAACAACAGCAGCTGCTCTTTTAAACCCTTCTTGTTGGAGTTCGCTGACGGTAAGAAGTTTCATCTGTGATTTCTCATTTAATCTGCTGTGTTTTTATTGTGTTTATTCTGCTTTAGAGCTCAAAGCTAACGTTAGCTCACTTTTTAGTTCGATTTTCGCGGGGCCCCGCCCATAATGGACTGTGATTGGACAGCTGGGACGTCATGTCTCTGAACCCCGCGCTGATTGGTTTACAGCAAAGAAGCCCTTTAAACTCGTTAAGTGACTGAATTTTTATTTTTATTTAACACTAACATTTTCATAAGAATAATATATAAATTACAAAGAGGAGGAGATCTTTTCAAATGGAGGATTTTGTATAATATTACTAATTTAATGAAATACAAAAACCGCTAAAGAAAATAAACAAAAGGCCACACTAGAAAATAATACGATCATAAAAATAAACCAAAAAGAGAAATTCTTTAGCAAATACTTGAAGTTTAATAATATTATAAACGGATATATTAACAGAATAAACAAAGAGAGGAGCTTTAACAATCAAATAATTAATAATAACAATAAAAACACATAAATTAGGCAAATAAAAAAAGGTGTGTGTGTGTGTGTGTGTGTGTGTGTGTGTGTGTGTGTGTGTGTGTGTGTGTGTGTGTGTGTGTGTGTGTGTGTGTGTGTGTGTGTGTGTGTGTGTGTGTGTGTGTGTGTGTGTGTGTGTGTGTGTGTGTGTGTGTGTGTGTGTGTGTGTGTGTGTGTGTGATGAGTGTAATCCTCAAATACTGAGAATAAGTCAATAGATAATTTACACCTTTATTTCTAAATGTATTTGATCTGTTTAAATGTATTCATCTTTCTCCTCCTGCTCCTCTCAGCTCCAGCTACTCCTCCTCCTCCTCTTTGTACCCAGAGAAAGAGGCTCATCTCGGGGTCTTGATGTCTCGCCGCAGCCTGAGGCTGGATGACGGGCTGCTGGACCGGAGCCTCCCTCACAGCAGCGCCTCCTTCAGCGTGGGAGGAGCCGGCTGGAGGAGCAGCAGGTCAGGAGGACTGACACACATTTATAATCATGCACTTTACTCATCACTCCTACTTTGTCTCCTCCTCCTTCTCCTGCACCATCTCATTGTATTTCTCTTACACCTCCTCCTCCTTCCTCTTCCTCCTGTTTTTCTTCTCTCTCCTCTACCCCCATTGCAGGCCGCTGAAGCCCCGGCGCTCCTCCCTCCTCTCGGCCTCCTGCTCTACCTCCATGCTGCTGCTCTCCCCCCGCCCCTCCCTCCTGAACGGCAGCATGGCGTCGGACGCCTCCCTCCTCTCCTCGCTGCTGGACGAGTCCTCGGTGCAGGAGGCCACATTGGTCGAGGGATTCTGGGGTAAACACAGCACCTCCTCCCCTACTCCTCTTTACACAGCACCTCCTCCAATACTAGGCTTTTACTTTGGCATACTAAGATAACTCTTCTTCCTGTTGCAGGTCTGGATCACGATGTGGATCCCAAAGGTCAGTTTATCAGAATGAATAAATGAAATCATTCAGAAAATACATTATTGAAATAAAAAGTGTGTGTGTGTGTGTGTGTGTGTGTGTGTGTGTGTGTGTGTGTGTGTGTGTGTGTGTGTGTGTGTGTGTGTGTGTGTGTGTGTGTGTGTGTGTGTGTGTGTGTGTGTGTGTGTGTGTGTGTGTGTGTGTGTGTGTGTGTGTGTGTGTGTGTGTGTGTGTGTGTGTGTGTGTGTGTGTGTGTGTGTGTGTGTGTGTGTGTGTGTGTGTGTGTGTGTGTGTGTGTGTGTGTGTGTGTGTGTGTGTGTGTGTGTGTGTGTGTGTGTGTGTGTGTGTGTGTGTGTGTTAGAGAGCACCATCATCGGGGACCAGAGCACGCTGCTGGCAGACCGCACTCTGATTGGCTCAGAGGGTCCTCAGGACCCGCCCCTAAGCAGGGGTCACTACAGAGACTGTGAGCCGAACTCAGACAGGAAGGAGATCCTCACAACCTGCACCCCCACCTCCTCCAAACACACCCCCTGTTCTTCCTCCAAATACACCCCCGCCTCCTCCTCGTCAGATCCGGCGGAACAGGAGACCCCCATCGTTTACTGCAGGGAGAGGAAGAGCAGGACAGGTGAGACAGGAAGTGGGACTTCCACAATAAAATGCCACTGTTTTTTTTCTAGTTAATTAGTGACTGTAATTAATCAGAACATTTCAGTCTTGCTCTGAATGTTACCCGTCCCCCGCCTCAGAACATATCAGTCTTGCTCTGAATGTAACCCGTCCCCCGCCTCAGAACATTTCAGTCTTGCTCTGAATGTTACCCGTCCCCCGCCTCAGAACATTTCAGTCTTGCTCTGAATGTTACCCGTCCCCCGCCTCAGAACATATCAGTCTTGCTCTGAATGTTACCCGTCCCCCGCCCCAGAACATTTCAGTCTTGCTCTGAATGTTACCCGTCCCCCGCCTCAGAACATTTGAGATGGTCCTATCTGACAGCAGCTCTCCTTGTTTCTGTCTCACCTGGTCTCTTCAGCAGGTGTGTTTCCCTCTCTGTGGAGGTGTGTGGTTTCTCTGCTGGCTCTGATCTCTGCTCACCTGACGCTGCAGAGGCGCCAGCATGTGAGAGGTACGCACGCACACACACGCACACACACGCACACACACACACACACACACACACACACACACACACACACACACGCCGCCGCCTCAGTTTTTTGTTCTTTTGAATTTGCTTTTTATTCTGCAGTTTGAAAATGTTTTGCAGGTGTTTGAGCTGCATGCCACCGTGATCGCCATCACACACATTCCATCACACTAATCGACTGCCAACTGGAACACACACACACACACACACACACACACACATACTTGTTTTATATCTGTATTTACAACCTCACTCGTTAGCAGTGGTGACGTGAAGTCAACTGACCGTGCCGTAGTTCCTTTACTTCAAAAATCATACATGTTGTTAATATGTGGAGATTATCCTGCTGGAATAAACGTGAATCAGAATCGTTGAGTTTATTTTCTGACATGATCCAAAATCCCACGGAGAGATCCCATTGGAGCCGGGAGATGCTGCCTTCAGGGACCAGCACATGTTTTGCTTAGCTATGTGTGTGAATGCCTTCCTGTTGCAGATGTGCTGCAGCGCTGCAGAGCCTCCTCTGGGCTGCAGGTGAGGAGAGCTGCAGAGTGCTGTGTCAGCGTTCTGCACAAACTGCTGCCTCAGACAGTTCACACACACACAGGTACTCACTGACAACCTGTGGGGGTGCTCACCTTTACTCCTGCAGCTCTGGTGTATGCATGTTATTGAAGGGTTTAAAGGGAACTCCACAGTAATGGGCCCCTTTCACGTTGTGTCCCATGATGCTTTGAGTCAGAGCTGTGACTGTCTGGACACTCACCTGTTCTTGTGTTCCCCTCCAAACAAATGTGCTGCACCTCTCTCACTTTGGCTGTTGCCATGACACAATGCAAATCACACACACTCTAAATCCTGACTGTGTTGCAGTTCGATCTTCTGCAGCCATGACCTCGTCGGAGCAGCAGCATCCAGACGCTTCTCTGTGTGAGTTTTACAGACACACACATTTCAAATGACTGCACATTCATGCACTTAGTCTGCTGTTGCATCACTGATGTGTGTAAAGGGACCTGATACAGGACACAGGATTAATACAGGACTGAGTAGGGGTTATCCATCTACTGGAAAATGCATACCAACACAAGGAGGTGCGTCTATGATGCTCAACACGTTTCAACATAAAAAAGGTGTTTCCCATGGAGTGCGTTTTGTTTTCTGTTGTACTGCAGGTCAATATTGATCTACTTCCTCACTTTCTCAGAATAAAAGTCTTCCTTGTGAGTGTTTTCTACCCATCAGGTCTCCTCCCTGTCTCTTTTCAACTGACTGCTGACTCCACCAGGTGACGACTGTCAGGAGAAACATCGCTCAGAGACTCTCACGGTCTCCTCCTCCTCTGTGGCCTCCTGTGTGTTGGGCCTGGTGTGCAGTGCTGCTGTGTTCACAGGTTTCACTGATTGAATTAACGAGAGAAAATCACACTTGACCAAAAAAAACCCTAAAATTTCAGATTAATTTTGGAGTTTTTCCAAACATTTCAAAGTCATTAATATTCTAGAAAACAATATTTGAGTACAAATCTGTGGTTAATCCAACTTTTGGAGATTAAGACATGTGCTTCCTTTACCAAAAACACATCTTATTCCCTTAAATGATCAGCCCTCTTTAAATCCCTCAGATGTAATCAGAAATGTTCAAGGATCAAAATATAACCATTTTTTATTTCCGGTCAACTTTAACATCAGCCTCCTCCTCCTCCTCCTCCTCCTCCTCTCAGTAATGAGTCTCTGATTCTGCTCCTCAGCTTCCTGTCTCTGTCAGCTGACTCTCCGCTTGGCCGCTGACTCAGAAAATGTTTGCAGCTTCTCTGAGCGCCGGACGCTCCGCAGGTTTCTTCCTCCGTCCCATGTTCCTCCTCTCCTCTTCTCCTTCTGCATTGTTCGTTTCTTCCCCTCCTGCTTCCTGCAGCGTGTTCAGTGTCGGAGCTCCACGTTGAATGTGTCTCACTAAATGTCGGCGGGTCAGAGGATGTTTTTGTTTCTGCATTAACCAGGTACACGTTGGACTCTCTCCCCCTCAGAAGGTCAGAACCCCCCGACTCTGCACTCTGCCGTCTTCGTTTCTTCTAACCCCATGAGGCTTAAACGTACCTTTACCTGCAGAACCCCCCCTCCTCTTGTGAAAGGCCTTGATTAATATAACTCTTAAGCGTCTCTGTTTCCTTCAGGGAGGACAGCAGGCGGTGCGTTCAGGTGGCTCCACAGACGGTGGCATCACGTGACCGGCAGCTTCCTCCAGACGTGGTGGGTCTGGTTCAGATTGGTGGAGTCTAAATACAGCTCAGTTTATCTGCAGGGTTGAACTGCACACTTAAATACAAATGCCTTGACATACTTTACTGTAGCTGAAGCTGTTGTTTCTCCTGCAGGTCTCCTCTCAGACTGCTCCTGGTTCTCCTCCCTCTGCTCCTCCTCCTCAGTATGTCTGAAACCTGATGAAAGACCTTCCATAAATGCTATGTTCCCCTCATTAAGTCTCTCCTTCTGATATCCGTCTCTCCTTCAGGTCTGTGCTACCTCACCCCCACCGCTCGGACCTCCCTCCTCTCAGCTGTGAGCCTCACACAGTGGACCGAGGTCTCTGAAGCCACCCCCCTCTCCTCCACCTTCACCTCCCCTCCACCAGCAAAGGAAGAGGAGGAGAGGGAGGTGCAGCCGCTCCACCGCCACCCGGGAGCAGGAGAGCAGGTGAGATAATTAAAGCCAAGCCTCCCTCCCCTTCACAATAAAAGCCTGAAACGTATGAAGCCTGCAGAAGAACATTGTCTGGTGTTCAGTCTACGGGGTGGGGGGGGGGCTGCATGTTATTCCCTGTGTGATAAATATGTTAAAGTTTGCTCCACAGCAGGAGGCGCTGCAGCGTCTGGAGCTCAGTCTGACGGCTCTGTGGGAGCGAGTGGAGGCGGGGGGGCAGCAGGAGGAGCAGCGGCACAGGGAGGTGATGAGTCTCTACTCCGACCTCCAGCAGCAGATCTCAAGTCAGAGGGGGGGGGCACTGAGCGTCCTGATGGAGCAGCAGCTGCAGCAGATGAGGGGGGAGCTGCAGGAGCAGAGGAGTCGCCGCACACAGGTACTGCGTTCACTCTGTCATGCCCTTTCTCCTTTGACATTCTCAGAAGTTATATTTATTTTAGGATTTGCTTTATTCTCAGAATTTTTCCCCCAATAATTTCACTTTTTTTCCTGCCTGGTTTCGGACAGAGGGTGAAAAGAGTTGCCGCAGCTCAGGCGGTATGAGAGAATAGAGACACTACATACTTTTTAGTTGTAATTATGTGTTACGCTGCTTTTTGTATTTCTGATAGTCGACGTCCTGAATGCTCCTTTCTGTTGAGTGGAATCAGGAGAAAGTGGTGAAAGTGAGGGTTTGAAGTTAGGAAGCATTACCAGGTTATATGAGGTAGTAGAATGGACAGACCACCAGACTGATGCACATTTATACTTCCTGAACACAGCTGGTGGGGGGGCGGCGCGTTGCTCACCACGTACTATTGGTGCTTTAAAACATGTCAGCAGGAGGTGTTGCAGCAGCAGAGGGAAACGTCTGGTGTTGATCAGATTTGCTGAGCATGCTGGGAGTTTGAGTTCCTTCACTGTGTGTGTGTGTGTGTGTGTGTTCAGCAGGAGGTGTTGCAGGAGCAGAGGGAAATGTCTCGTGTTGATCAGCTGGAGCTGCAGCTGCAGAGCCTGGCTGCACAAACAGAGGTACACCTTCAGGGTGGTTCTAATGGACTTTAAACTGTAAATCATATTTGAGCTTTAAAGATGTTCTAGGTTTTTTTCAAAATTAGAAAACTTTATCCCATTCAGACTCAGTTCAGAGACATTCTGATCAAATTCATGATAGTTCTGAAAGTTATTGCTCTAACAGAAATGTATTTGTTGTATTTCTCCTCTCAGGAGCTGCAGTGCAGACAGGAAGCTGCTACCGGTTCTCCTTCAACACTTCCTGCTGCTGTCAGGTAACGTTCCTCCTCCTCCTCCTCCTCATCTTCATCTTCTTCACTTCAGTCAGCTGTAGTTTGTTCCATATTGAACCCCAACAGAAGAACATAAAGTGTCTTTCCTCTCTCTCCTTTATTGAATACTATAATCTCTCACATCTTCCCGCAGTGGGGGGGTGGACCGTCAGTCCCATGATGCATTGCTGGCTGAGGTGTCTCGACTGCAGGCGGCTCTGGAGGGGGTGAGGAAGGAGGTGGAGGATCTGTCTGAGCGTCAGGAGAGCCAAGAACACCTGGAGAAGATCCAGCAGACGGTGAGAGGACTGACCGGCCTGAAATCTGCTTCACAATAAAAGCCCCTCTCTGCTTCACCAGCTGGGCTTTTATTGTGAAGGAGCAGGACCATGACATCATAGTGCTATCTGCACCTCAGTCTCATTTGTTTGGTCGTGTCCTCCGTCAGGTTTCAGAGACGGTCTCCGCTCAGGTCCGCGAGGAGGTCCGGGTTCTGCTGTACGGGAACCAGCTGACTGTCGGGGGCGGGGCTTCAGAAGACTCCGCCCCCTCACAGCCCCTCCTGCAGTGGCTGCAGCAGCAGTGTGTGAGCGAGGCCGACCTGCAGGAGGCGCTGTCCTCTGTGGAGCTCAGAGTCCTGCAGAACATCAGCCTGCAGCATGGGGAGGGGGGGGGCTGCGAGGACGGAGTCACAGGGGGGGAAACTGTCACAGAGGAGGTGAGAAACTCCTTCAAATCTGATATGAGCCAAATGGAGAGATGACAGTCTGACTGTTTGCTGTGGTCCGGCAGGAGGTGCAGGAGATGGTGCAGGACGCGCTGAGGCTCTTCTCCCAGGACCGGACCGGCTTGGCCGACTACGCCCTGGAGTCCGGAGGTGTGCTCTAGTTTAATACTGATCTGTGTGATGTTTGATGAGCAGCAGCTGACGGTGTTTTGCCTCCGTCCTGCAGGGGGCAGCATCCTCAGCACCAGGTGCTCCGAGACCTACGAGACCAAAGCGGCGCTGCTCAGTCTGTTCGGACTTCCTCTGTGGTATTTCTCCCAGAGTCCCCGTGCAGTCATACAGGTGACTCACCTGATCAGCAGGCTCAGTAGTTTCCTCCTGAGGTCCTCGGGTTCAGATGCATTTCACTCCAGATTAGTGCAGCATCAGTACAGTTAACTGTTCCTCCTCCTCCTCCTCCTTTTCCTGTTTATCCTTCTCCTCCTCCTGTTTCTCCTTCTCTTCCTCCTCCTGTTTCTCCTCCTCCTGTTTCTCCTTCTCCTCCTCCTGTTCCTCCTCCTGCTCCTTCTCTTCCTCCTCCTCCTGTTTCTCCTCCTGCTCCTCCTCCTCCTCCTCCTGTTTCTCCTTCTCTTCCTCCTCCTGTTCCTCCTGCTTCTCCTCCTCCTTCTGCTGTTTCTCCTCCTCCTTCTCCTGTTTCTCCTCCTCCTTCTCCTGTTTATCCTTCTCCTCCTGTTTCTCCACCTCCTGTTTCTCCTCCTCCTGTTTCTCCTTCTCTTCCTCCTCCTGTTTCTCCTCCTTCTCCTCCTCCTGTTCCTCCTACTGTTTCTCCTTCTCCTGTTTCTCCTCCTCCTGTTCTTCCTACTGTTTCTCCTTCTCCTGTTTCTCCTCCTCCTGTTCCTCCTACTGTTTCTCCTCCTCCTCTTGTTCCTCCTACTGTTTCTCCTCCTCGTCCTACTGTTTCTCCTTCTTTTCCTCTTCCTCCTGTTTGTCCTCCTCCTCCTCTTGTTTGTCCTGCTCCTCCTCCTGTTTCTCCTCCTGCAGCCTGACGTGCAACCGGGGAACTGCTGGGCGTTCAGAGGCTCTTCGGGCTTCCTGGTGATCCGGCTCTCCATGCGGGTCGTCCCCTCCGCCTTCTCCCTGGAGCACATCCCCAGAGCTCTGGCCCCCAGCGGGACGCTGAGCAGCGCGCCGCGGGACTTCAGAGTCTACGTGAGACACCCATCATCAGGGGCAGAGTGTACTCATCCCGCCAGGGGAGAACTGCCACGTAGAATAGAGGAGAACTCTCGCTTTGAATAGAGCAGAACTCTCAGATTGAATAGAGCAGAACTCTCAGATTGAATAGAGCAGAACTCTCAGATTGAATAGAGCAGAACTCTCAGATTGAATGGAGCAGAACTCTCAGATTGAATGGAGCAGAACTCTCAGATTGAATGGAGCAGAACTCTCAGATTGAATGGAGCAGAACTCTCAGATTGAATAGAGCAGAACTCTCAGATTGAATAGAGCAGAACTCTCAGATTGAATAGATCAGAACTCTCAGATTGAATAGAGCAGAACTCTCAGATTGAATAGAGCAGAACTCTCGGATTGAATAGAGCAGAACTCTCAGATTGAATAGAGCAGAACTCTCAGATTGAATAGAGCAGAACTCTCAGATTGAATAGAGCAGAACTCTCAGATTGAATGGAGCAGAACTCTCAGATTGATTGAATAGAGCAGAACTCTCAGATTGAATAGAGCAGAACTCTCAGATTGATTGAATAGAGCAGAACTCTCAGATTGAATAGAGCAGAACTCTCAGATTGAATAGAGCAGAACTCTCAGATTGAATAGAGCAGAACTCTCAGATTGAATAGAGCAGAACTCTCAGATTGAATGGAGCAGAACTCTCAGATTGAATAGAGCAGAACTCTCAGATTGAATAGAGCAGAACTCTGATTGAATAGAGCAGAACTCTCAGATTGAATAGAGCAGAACTCTGATTGAATAGAGCAGAACTCTGATTGAATAGAGCAGAACTCTCTGATTGAATAGAGCAGAACTCTCTGATTGAATAGAGCAGAACTCTCTGATTGAATAGAGCAGAACTCTCAGATTGAATAGAGCAGAACTCTCAGATTGAATAGAGCAGAACTCTCAGATTGAATGGAGCAGAACTCTCAGATTGAATAGAGCAGAACTCTCAGATTGAATAGAGCAGAACTCTCAGATTGAATGGAGCAGAACTCTCAGATTGAATGGAGCAGAACTCTCAGATTGAATGGAGCAGAACTCTCAGATTGAATAGAGCAGAACTCTCAGATTGAATAGAGCAGAACTCTCAGATTGAATAGAGCAGAACTCTCAGATTGAATAGATCAGAACTCTCAGATTGAATAGATCAGAACTCTCAGATTGAATGGAGCAGAACTCTCAGATTGAATGGAGCAGAACTCTCAGATTGAATGGAGCAGAACTCTCAGATTGAATGGAGCAGAACTCTCAGATTGAATGGAGCAGAACTCTCAGATTGAATAGATCAGAACTCTCAGATTGAATGGAGCAGAAAGTTGAGGAAACAAATCTTGTTGACTTTATCTGCACTGGCCTCATTAGTGTCACGGTGAATTCCCGCAGGACCTTTATGATGCTTGTTTATATCTGTTCTCAGGGTCTGCAGGACGAGGAGGAGGAGCGAGGGAAGCCGCTTGGCTCCTTCACCTACGACGAGCACGGAGAGGATCTGCAGACGTTCCCCGTCACTGTGAGACGCCACTCTCTGCTCTCCGTGATTCACACACACTGTAAAACACACACATACTAATAGTACTGTTACTTTAAAGCTGTTGTCTGGTCCGTTCCTCAGGAGGAGAACACGTCCTGGTTCCAGATCATGGAGGTCCAGGTTCTCTCTAACTGGGGGAACCCCGAGTACACCTGCCTGTACCGCTTCAGAGTGCACGGCTCGCCTGCAGACACACACACACAGCATTAAATAATGATCACATCAGGGAGACCGCTGAGTGTTTCCTGTGGAAAACACACTCCCAGTTTAACGTAAATATCATTGTTCCTGTTAACGGTCCGTCTCGTTTCAGCCCCTCGGTTTATTGGGCGGGAATCTAGAAAACTTGTCCTTGCTTTCCTTTTTTTTTAAATGCTTCAATAACACCCGTTTCATACTCAGGAAAATCTGTGAAACTGAAGACAGGTTATTTTTGCACTTTAGAAGATGGAAGTGTGTTGTGGTTTGACTTGCTGTAAATATGAGTGTTTTTGTACGTGATTACAAACCAGACCAAATAAAGAGAGCTTTTATTCAACTGTAAAACCGTCTTGTTTTTAGAAGAGTTTGTTTACAAGACTGACCGCCCCCCCACCCATCCTGGCCCAGAGGAGACCCTGCTGTAGCCTTTAAAACCTGCAGAAATATAAACTATGCTTTCAGACACTTTGCTAGTCCTCTCTCTTTTTCTCTTCTTGCTAAATCTATGAATTCCATCTCTCATTTATTTCTCGATGCCCTGAAGTTCCTCCTGCAGCGTGCAGCTCTGACATGCTCATTCATGCAACATGCCGGGTCAAATGAAAATCCCAAATGAATGAAAGGGTTCAGGAGTTCAGGTAGAAGGATAAAATATGTGTACTCTTAGAAGATCAATGTTTGTCGTTATTTTACTAATTATTTCAGAGAACTTCAAGATTGTGTTCCGTAAATATCAGTTTTTTTTCCAGCAAAACAAATTAGATCTCCAATAATTTCTACATTTAAAACATTTGCAGAAATCAAGATCAAATCTGAAAAGTCCTTCAAACAATGCAGAATGAGTGAACCTGAAACAGAAGCATGAATTAAAATCTATAATGTGTATGAGTGTACGGCTGCGGTGATGGATGGATAAATGCTGTTTGCAGAGCTGCAGCTAATCTCTTTACGTAAGAGACGCTTTAATTCACTTTCTGCCTCTAATCCCCCCCCCCCAATCCCCCCCACTGACAGGAAGTTAATCCTCAGGATTTCACGCTGAAATATCTGCACAAAAACATCGAGTTCATCAAACCTGAGGTTTTTTTATCAGTTAAACGGGAAGCAGGGAGGGACCGCTATGGTTCTCTAACAACGCCAGAGCCATCAGAGGTCAAAATAATAAATGGGTAATGATGACAGAGCCAGGGAGTATTTGTAAAATATTAAAATCTTAATATTATAATTTAAAAACCGACATTTTGAAATTTGATCCCGTCATTTTTGTTCGTGCAAGTTCATTTATTTTTATTCAACGAGAATATTCCTGTATGTTTTCATGGTCTGAATACACCCCCCTCACCCAGCTCTATTATTTTATTGTATAATCTGTTTTATTTGTCATTTATTTTTTACTGTATAAATGTTTTCTGTTGTCCTTACACACCACTTCTGACACACCCCCACTCCTTTTCTACATTACTATAAATTTACAGTATTACAGTAGCTTAGAGTCCCCCCCCCCCCCCCCCCTCTGTGATCTCTCACACACACACACACACACACACACACACACACACAGAGGGCGGGGGTCAGAGCTCTGGCGCTCTCACTCTGGATCTCGATGTGATCCTGACGCAGCGTCACGGAGGACAGCTCAAACTGAAGATTCTGTTTTCACTTCTCTCTGATCCGACTTCTCTTATTCAGGATTTTAGATTCAATCCTCTTTCTTTTCCTCTGGATGTGAAGACGATGGAGCAGAGCGGCACGAAGAGTCTGCAGCTGAGTGACAGCGAAGGTGTGTGTGTGTGTGTGTGTGTGTGTGCGTGTGTGTGTGTGTGTGTGTGTGTGTGTGTGTGTGTGTGTGTGTGTGTGTGTGTGTGTGTGTGTGTGTGTGTGTGTGTGTGTGTGTGTGTGTGTGTGTGTGTGTGTGTGTGTGTGTTCAGATGCACACACTGTATATTTACGTGTTAAATATCCTGTCTTCTCACAGCACTTCATGTCAGACGGGAGGTTTGAGTTTGTTGGAACTCAAACAGCTGGAAAATAATGAATGAATACAAAGAAAAGCATTTAAAGCCCCGCTGAGTTTGAGTTCTGTAGGAGCGTCTCCAGCCCGGCAGGACTTCATGATCTCTGAGAGGTTTTGAGTTTCTGGTAGGACTTCCTCAGGGACTCTGTTCCTCGGGGTCTCTGTTCCTCGGGGTCTCTGTTCCTCGGGGACTCTGTACCTCGGGGTCTCTGTTCCTCAGGGTCTCTGTTCCTCAGGGACTCTGTTCCTCAGGGACTCTGTGAGCAGCTCCAGTCTAGTGACCCTCTAAAGACCCCCCTCCAGTCTCCGAGGCTAATTACCTTAACGAGGACGCTTCACCTCCTCCATTCACACAGGAGGAAGAGGCGGTGGGGCACTCTGCTGTGTTTAGAGGTTTAAACGGGCTCCTTGTTCTCTCAATCCCTGCTCCTCTGAAGGGGGCGGCAGAGAGGGACTAAAGACCTCCTGAATCCTCTTCACCGTTCATCACCTCTCTTAAAGAGGTACGTCAGAGGCTCTGCCTGCAGGGGGTCTTAAAGAGACCCTGTTCCTCTCCTGTGGTTCTACAGGTTTAGTGTATGTGAATGGTCTGCAGACGCTGAAATCCCTGTTCCCTTTCCACCAACAGACGGTGGGCGGGGCCCCGAGGATCTTCCGGTTCCCCAGCGGCCCGTCATCAGCAACATCACCTGCGACTCCTTCAACATCAGCTGGGAGATGGAGGGGGGGGGGAACATCACTCACTACTTCATCGACCTAAACAAGAAGGAGGAACCCAAGGAGAACCACTTCAAACACAAGGTGAGGAACCCCAGGAGAACCCCAGGAGAACCCCAGGAGAACCACCTTGTCTTTAATTCTTTCGGTTTGTTTCGGTTTTCCAGGACGTCCCGACGAAGCTGGTGGCCCGGGCGGTCTCTCTGCCCATGACGGTCCGGGGTCACTGGTTCCTGAGCCCCCGGACCGAGTACAGTGTGTCGGTTCAGACCGCCGCCAAGCAGCCGGACGGGGAGTACCAGGTCTCCAGCTGGAGCGAGAGCAGCCACTTCTGCACCGCAGGTCCAACACACAGTCCTCTGGGTCCCTGAACGCATCACACCACCCTCACAATAATGATTCCCTACATCAGGTGTGGTTCTTCCCATAAAACCCTCCGCTATGTCTCCCCTCTCTCTTTACCCCCCTCCCCCCTCTCCCTGCAGACTACTCGGCAGTGCATCTGAACCAGCTGCTGAAGAAAGCCGAGGCCATCGCCGGCCGAATGCTGCCCTTCAGCCTGTTCTACCGGAACCAGCAGAAGGAGTACTTCCAGCAGGACAGGTGGGTCAGAACCACCACAAAGGAGACGCTGCCTTCAGGGTCCCACGCAGAGGCGGCTGGCCCATAGGGGGCGCTGGGGCTCTGCCCCACCAGCTGTTGAGGGGAAAAAATATTTTTTGCATATTTTTTTTTAAATCAATGTCAGTTTTACTTAATAGTGTGTGTGCCTACATGCAATTTAAATCATTTAAACAACATTTCCACCAACTAACACTCATTAAACAGTGAATTTCCACTGACAGACAGTGTATCATTCTCTCATGGGGCAATCGGCAAAGTGCCCCTGACCGGCAGCTAAACAGCCAATCCGGTTATGGTTGCTAGGGGGAAATTATGAATAATTGGCCTATCAACGTCGCCAAATTAACGGCGGCGGGGCGCTGGAAATTTAGCCCCAACTGCTACGTAAAATGCGTGAAGGTTTAGGAATGCCGTTACTACATAAGGGCCAGGATAGTTTGTTTCGTAATGTGCGACCTGATCTGTCTACCTACGTGGGACAAAAACGTCGCGGCACGAAGGATGTTAGGGCCGGTCATCAGCAAATATCACTGCAGTCCTTCAACATTAGTGGGAGATGCGGTTGGTGTGACTCACTCAGCTGTCATGCCAAACAATGAGAGGCCAGGGAGCTTCAACCAAGTGAACCAGCATATCCCTCGGGAGAACGGGATAAAACTTAATCTTTATTCGTTTTTTTGTTCAAAGAACTTGGTGGCCTGGAAGGTCTCTTGCCATGACGGTGGTACATTTCTAGGAAGTTCAGTGTGTCGTTCAGCCGCCCCAACACCCATCAGCTCCACTGGAGCGATACACTCACTCTGTGAGGTCGAAATACGACATTCGCCTGAAGCATCACACCCTCGTAATTAATTATTCCCTTCATAGAGTGTGGTTGTCCATTATCCGCATAAAGTCTCTCTCTTTAAATCTGCAGACTATCGCGTGAGCTGGAACACTGCTGAAGAAAGCTGAGGCCATCGCGGAAGCTGTTAGCCTTTCTCCGACAGCATGAAGGCTATGTACTTAGCAGGGAAAGGTGGTCAAACCCCACAAAGGAGCGCTGCCTTCAGGGTCCCACGAGAGATCTGTATAACCCCCGCCCCCTCCTCTGTTTCCCCTCCCCAGCCCCTCGTACCGCTCCAGAGACGCTCAGTGCTGCCGCATGTTGCCGTCCGTCAAAGACCACAGCGGCAGCCACGGCTCCCCCATCAGCGGCAAACTGGAGGGGGTCTTCTTCAGCTGCAACACTGAGTTCAACACCGGGAAGCCCCCCCAGGACTCCCCGTATGGACCGTACCGCTTCCAGGTACACACACACACACACACACACACACACACACACACACACACACACACACACACACACACACACACACACACACACACACACACACACACACACACACACACACACATTCTCTTCAGGACACAAGCAGCAGTCTGCACGGTCCAATGGGATCTCTCCTCTGGGTTCTGGATCAGGGTTGGGAATGAATGAGTTATTAATGATTATGTTCTGCACAGATCCCGGCAGAAAGCCTCTTCAACCAGAACACCATCGTGTACTTCGGGGATTTTTACTGCATGTACACATCCTACCACTACGTCATCCTGGTGCTGGCCCCCCGAGGGTCCTCTGGGGACGCCTTCTGCAGGGGGCGGCTGCCGGAGCTGGACCCCACCAACAACGGCTTCCTGCGCTGCGGCGCGGCGGCCGACGGCTCGCCGACCTTCCTCCACGCGCAGGACGTCATCCTGGAGGTGATCTACACCGAGCCTGTGGATCTGTCTTTGGGGACGGTCTCTCAGATCGCCGGGCAGCAGCTCCTAGGTCAGTCCACCCTCAACGCCAAAAAGGACCCCAGCTGCAAGGTCTGCAACATCAGCGTGGGCCGCTAGCACGATGGGGACGAGATGCTAGCTAACGAACATATCATCGCTAACTGTCTGGGGAACGACTGGAGAGCTAAATGCTATAACCGAGTATATTATATGACAGTATTATCATCAGAGTCATACTAACATCTTTACATACACAGCTGCACGATCTGCAATCAGCGTGGGACGTTAGCACGATGCTAACAGAGACTATCTTAGTGCTAACATTGAAGAGCAGCCTGTCACATTCTATTAAAACTGAACTTCCTTTCTAATGGTTTCTCTTCCTTTGTAATAATGCTCGGTGTGAGAGGAGCTTAAAATAAGGGCCATCCCCCTCTGCATTCAGAAGGTTCCTCCAGTAAAAGTACAAGTACTCAGGTCTTGTACTTGAGTAAAGTACAAGTACTCAGGTCTTGTACTTGAGTAAAGTAGAAGTACTCAGGTCTTGTACTTGAGTAAAAGTAGAAGTACTCAGATCTTGTACTTGAGTAAAGTAGAAGTACTCAGATCTTGTACTTGAGTAAAGTAGAATTACTCAGATCTTGTACTTGAGTAAAGTAGAAGTACTCAGATCTTGTACTTGAGTAAAGTAGAAGTACTCAGGTCTTGTACTTGAGTAAAGTAGAAGTACTCAGGTCTTGTACTTGAGTAAAGTAGAAGTACTCACTCAGATCTTGTACTTTAGTAAAGTAGAAGTACTCAGGTCTTGTACTTGAGTAAAGTAGAAGTACTCAGGTCGTGTACTTGAGTAAAGTAGAAGTACTCAGGTCTTGTACTTGAGTAAAGTAGAAGTACTCAGGTCTTGTACTTGAGTAAAGTAGAAGTACTCAGATCTTGTACTTGAGTAAAGTAGAAGTACTCAGATCTTGTACTTGAGTAAAGTACAAGTACTCAGATCTTGTACTTGAGTAAAGTAGAAGTACTCAGGTCTTGTTCTTGAGTAAAGTAGAAGTACTCAGATCTTGTACTTGAGTAAAGTACAAGTACTCAGATCTTGTACTTGAGTAAAGTAGAAGTACTCAGGTCTTGTACTTGAGTAAAGTCGAAGTACTCAGGTCTTGTACTTGAGTAAAGTAGAAGTACTCAGGTCTTGTACTTGAGTAAAGTAGAAGTACTCAGGTCTTGTACTTGAGTAAAGTAGAAGTACTCAGGTCTTGTACTTGAGTAAAGTAGAAGTACTCAGATCTTGTACTTGAGTAAAGTAGAAGTACTCAGGTCTTGTACTTGAGTAAAGTAGAAGTACTCAGGTCTTGTACTTGAGTAAAGTAGAAGTACTCAGGTCTTGTACTTGAGTAAAGTAGAAGTACCAGAGTGTAGGAATACTCTGTCACAGTGAAAGTATTCTAAATGTTCCTCCAGTGAAAGTAGAAAGTACTCTCCTCTAAATGTACTTAAAGTAGCGACAGTAAAAGTAGTCATTGTCTGATTGGTCCATTTCAGAATAATATCTCTGATATGTTTTATAATGATTGATCAGTAAAGTGTTCTCAGAGCTGGTAAAGGTGCAGCTAGTTTGAATGCTTTGTATACTGCAGGGTAGCTGCTGGATTTACTGCAGGTGAACTACAGTCTGATTTAAGGGAGATTATATTTACCATCAGTAATCCTAATCTGCCTAGCAACATTTTATTTATCTTATCTGCACCATGTATGTTGAGTTGTTGGAGGAGCATGGGATATAAGATTTGCATTGCCAACATATGCGTTGTATCTGCTGTGCATATAAACATATATAACATATACACATCCAATAAAACCTTGAAACGAAAGGTACTGAATACATGTAGAGGAGTAAAAGTACACAGTAGCATAACACTGAAAGTGAAGGACAAGTACCTCCAATTGTACTTGAGTAAATGTACTTAGTTACTTTACATCTCTGGTATTGACTACGTAAAAGAAACAGTGTGAAAAGTGAAAGACGGAACACGGAAACATGTATAGGATGAATTAGAATAAAGCCACTCAGCGGACCCTCCTCAGATTTGAGTACATTTCTTTATTTCGGGACGATCAGGCATCAGAGTCAAATCACAGATCAGCACGGATTTACTTTCACATGCTTCTCGTTTCCAGGTCAATTACTAACTCTATACTAGCGTCTGGAAATCCTTTTTCCCGTGTATAAAAAATAAGTTCTAAGTGCTTCGAACACTTTAATACTGTCTCTGCTTCGGCGTGTTCGCAGCTCGG
This sequence comes from Eleginops maclovinus, assembly GCF_036324505.1. Taxonomy (NCBI): domain Eukaryota; kingdom Metazoa; phylum Chordata; class Actinopteri; order Perciformes; family Eleginopidae; genus Eleginops; species Eleginops maclovinus. Next base: position 604,781 of record NC_086358.1, on the reverse strand, counting down.
TGTCGGCGCGAGTCGTAAAAACCCTCCGGAAACAAACCAAGACCTCATGATTATTTCTCTGGTGAGGTTTAAAATATCCAGAGCTTTTAAGGAGTAGCGGGACAAACGACACGTGGCGTGAACACGAAAATACTGAAACGTTGGAGAAGAAACTGGACAGAGAAACCCAGATGTTCCTGAGGTTCACATCCAGGTCTTTGTTTTAAATACGCTGATTCAATTCAGTGGTGGGGCGAAAAAGCTCAGATCTAAAAAACTACATATCGACAGTTTGTAGAACTACAGAGTCCAGAATTCCTCAGTGGCTAAAAACATGGTTTCCGTTTTGAAATGTTTTTTTGCAATTTCACTTCAAACATTCAGCATCGAAACCACTGACGAAGAAAGAGTGCAAAACTCCATCTTGTAGTTGGTGGACGTTAGAAGAACTACAAATCCCAGTTATCATAGCGATAATAACACATAATAAAAATAACTATCTATTAAGCCTTACCGTAAACATTCTACTTAGAACATGCAAACAAACTAAACACAGAATACTATCAGATACTAATTCAAACCTGCAGCCAATCACAGGCCGTCTAAAAAGTACTTAGTAAATCACAAAGGAATCGTAAATATCGTAATTCAGTGGATAAAAGTAAAAGATGTGAATGTGTTTCAGGGTGAGCGACAGAACGTTTTCCAGCGTTTTAGAAAAGTGTCTTCCTGTTTAAAATCTGCAGCATAAAGGAGCATTCACACAATCATGCTTTTATTTTGGTAGGAATGACTTCCTGTCCGGATGATTTGAGTGTGAACGTGTCTTTGGCTGCGGGTCTGGTTGGACTCCTCTAGAAAACGCCGTATCCATCGGAGTGGCGCGTTGCCACGGCGAAGGCGGGGTATCCCTCATAGGTGGCGTAGGCGGTCAGATCCTGACCCAGAGACACCGCCTGCTTCAGCTGCGACGCCACCGCCGCCGACGCCGCCGGACTCGCGAGAGCGTAACCTGCAGAGGACAGAGACTCACTTACTTCAGAATTTGGGCTTTGTTTCAGAGTTTAGAACTTAGATTATTTTTATGAATATTATTTTCTTATATTTTTGGCTGTCTGTCTCAGGATTCTGACCTTTCGTTGTTTTGTTGTGTTAGTGTTTGCAAAGGGAACGTTGTGTTTTGTAGAGTGAGAGTTATTGTTAAGAGTTAGTGTTTGTTAAAACGAGATAGTGTTTGTTAGGGGAGAGTTAGTAAGAGAGTTAGTTGACTTTGGGTACGGACCTTCACATACCTGGGAAGGCTACCGAGGCCACAGCGGAGGCTCCGGCGTCGTTGCCCTCGGTCTGCAGGCCGAGCGTCTGCAGCGTGTGCTCGGCAGCGTGGACTTTAGCTTCCTCTACCGCCGCGCACAGCTTAGCGGGCGTGAAGGGATGTCTGCAGCAAGAGAATACAATACAAAGAGGGAAGAAAGAAGAACAAACATTAGAGACCGCGATTTAAGTCGTGGATTTACGGTAAAAAAACGTGAGATGTTCTCTGGGATTACAGTCTCTATGTAGATACATGATAAGTGCAGTATCAGTACTCTTACAGGTTGGGGTACTGAGGGATGGTGATCTTGTAGAGGAACAGCTGCCTCTGGTCCGGTCCGATGGCTGAGTGGAGCTGATAGACCGGCTGACCCCAGCTGTTCTTCTGACACAACTCCTCCAGAACCTGGAACACACACTGTGTTCAGAACCAGGACAACACACACAACACAGGCAGCAACAAGTCATCGCTAACGGCTTTCAGTCAAGTCCTAAATTGGAGTTGCAAGATCTAAACAACAACCGACAATACGCTAACAGAAGGGCAAACATGCTGACTCATTCCGGGTCTTTTGGACTCATGGTGCTGACTTATTCCAGGGTTGTAGCATTCATTATGCTAACTCATTTTATGGCTTCGGACTTTAGGATAATGCTGAAGGATTTAATGCTGACTCATTCTAGGGGTTGAGGTCTGCAGTACTACATTGATTGACAGCCCCACAGAAGTAGTGCAGGTGTCCCAGTGGTTTCCCTCACCTGTGTGGCGGGTTTGATGGCGGCGGCCTTCATGTTTCCGGGGTTCATGGGGGTGAGCTCCATGCCGGGCAGCAGGTCGTACAGTTTCTCCTCGGCCTGTTTATCCGCCCTCAGTCCATAACAGGCTCCGCCCCCCCCCACACTTCCTGCGGCAGCGTAGGCCAGGTAGCCCCGCCCCCCCAGCCCCCGCACCCCTGCTGCCCCTACAGGTACAGTCATGTAAATGTCTACAGGAGATCGAAAAGGCAGTGAAACCAATCAAATCACCGGAAATCAACCGGGAGGAAAAATCACAGGTTATTCAATCAGAGAGAACAGGAAGTGACATCACATCGTGATTGATTAAATACGTCATTAGTAAAGCTTCACTTCTGATTCAGTGGATCACCCTGTAACGACTTCTGCTTTAGATTGGGGGGGTGTGAGTGCTCACCTCTGACCGAGGGAGTCCGGATCAAACCTCGACCTCCGACGTGAGCTTTGGCTGCCGCCGGGAAGCGGAACTGACCCGGTATGGCGGCGTAGGTCTGGGGGGCGTAGAACACGGGCGGACCCAGGTACGCCGCTGAGGGGTCATACACCTGGAAGAACCGTTTGCTAAGTGTTTAATATCCAAAGATAAATATAATGCCTCCGATATTTTGTGTCCCGGGGGGGTACCTGTCCCAGGGTGTAGGCGGTGTAGTCTGTCTGCAGCAGAGACCCCCCCCGTCCTCCGGTCCCTCGGGTATAGCGGACATAACTGTCTTTGTCCACCGGCTTGGCGAGAGTCACCTCGATGGGAGAGCCATCCACTATCTGGGGGGGAGGGGCAAGGAGGGTGAGGGGATTCAGACAACGGTTGAGGTCCTTTTGAGAGTTTGTGGTAGTTAGTTTGTCCATTTGATGTCTTTCCCGGTTGTTTGACTTCTTTTCAGAATCGATCAGATTTCTAAAACAGTTCAGGATTTAGACTTTTTCTCGAAATGTGACTTAATTTGACTTAAATATTTCAGTAACCCTGCCTACCTTCCCGTTGAGGGCGTTCATGGCGTTGATGGCGTCGTCTCTCTGACTGAAATGCACAAAGGCGTAATCTCTGATCTTCTTCACTCGCTCCACCGCTCCTGCAACACGACAAACCTTTTTATGAATCTAGTTCAGATCCTTGTTCTGCCTTCATGAACCTCAAAGCTCACAGTTCAACATGAGTTGTTTCAGGGTTGTTTCGTACCGGGTCTGAGGTTGTTGAACTCCTTCTCGATGGTCTCCTCGGTGGTCTGCAGCATCAGGTTCCTGACGTACAGGATCTTCACGGACGCCATGGTGTCCTCATCCACCTCCACCTCCGGCTCCGCCCAGTCCACGGCGATGGCGTGACCCCACAGCTGGATACGACCTGAGAGACGACACGGTAAGGCTTGTGTTCAGGTAATACCAGGGACTAGCAGAGAACTCGGCCTCCGACAGTTCTGTTTCCATAAGTGGAACTTAATTGGCGTACTGCCCCATTAATTGGATCTGCCCCAAAGTTTGACGGGTTCTTTGTTAGTCCATATACATCTTTGTACCAAGTCTAATGTAAATAGGACCCGTAGTCTTTCTCTAATCCTGCTGACAAACAAACCAACAAAACCAAAAGCTTCTGCACAGTTGTGGATGGTTTATTCCTCTTCTGTGGCTGGCCATACATCCGACTAATTTGTCAGAATTTCATGGATAAGAAAACAAAACACTGACAAATATCAATATATTGATGATGCTTCGACTCCTAATTGGTGCTTATTGATAGTCTTATAAACGGTCTTTATTACACATCATAAACTTAAAGGGTGTTGTTTCCTATAAAAGCTGAAGGTGCATCGTAAGGAATTCAGGACGAATCAACATGACTCAGCGTTCAGTTCATAATGTTCTTCACGTTGCGTAGACCAATAGAAACTGTTTATCCGTCTTATCACTGGCAGCACTCTTTCATCGGACAGTTTCACCGATTATCAGTCCCTGAAACGAGACGGCAAACACCCTGACGTTAGCAGGAACATGGAGTTTCCACCGGGTTTATGGTTGCTTCAGATAAATGTCATAGACTTTATCATCTGCAGAAATCGGCTCCTATTGGACGCTGACCCCGGGGCTCGGCCTGTGATTGGCCGCTGATAACGGCTTGTTACAGTTGGAGTAGACTTTGGCATTTCTTTACGAGACGTGATGTTGGTACTTTGGCTGCTTTAAAAACTCTGAATTATATCCGCATGAGTAGTGTTCAGGAAGTTCCTCCTGCCAGCCCTTTCACAACAAAAGAAGTCTAATGTTTACCCGGCAGCAGTTTGCGCCGGGCCATGGCGGCCGCTCGGTGGCTCTCGTACTCGACGAAGGCAAATCCGCGGTTCTTGGATTTGTCCGCGGCGCTCGGATACACGATGACGTCCACGACCCCTTCGGTGACCTTCCTCATCTCCAACAGGATCTCCTCGCGCTTCTTCATTTTGGGAATCCCACCCACAAACAGACGGCAGTTATCTACACTGGCACAAACTCCGAGGAGGCGGCCATTCCTGCGGGAAGAGAAACACGTGGTTAAACACGCCGGGGAAGACAGACGATAAAAGAAAACCGAAACAAACTCTGACCTGATCTCGTAGTTGTTGAGCTGCTTCATCGCCGCTTTGGCCTCCAGTTTGTTGGTGAAGGTGACGAAGGCGTAGCCTCGGTTGTTCCCGTTAAAGTCCATCATCATTCTCACCTCGTAGATCTTACCAAACTAAAAGAGAAGATTAGACTCATGTGACCGTGCTGTAGTTCCTTTATAGCCCAACATTAGCCGCCTTTAGCTTAGCGGTGGTGACCTGAAGTCATGTGACCGTGCTGTAGTTCCTTTATAGCCCAACATTAGCCACCTTTAGCTTAGCGGTGGTGACCTGAAGTCATGTGACCGTGCTGTAGTTCCTTTATAGCCCAACATTAGCCGCCTCTAGCTTAGGGGTGGTGACCTGAGGTCATGTGACCATGCTGTAGTTCCTTTATAGCCCAACATTAGCCGCCTTTAGCTTAGCGGTGGTGACCTGAAGTCATGTGACCGTGCTGTAGTTCCTTTATAGCCCAACATTAGCCACCTTTAGCTTAGCGGTGGTGACCTGAGGTCATGTGACCATGCTGTAGTTCCTTTATAGCCCAACATTAGCCGCCTCTAGCTTAGGGGTGGTGACCTGAGGTCATGTGACCATGCTGTAGTTCCTTTATAGCCCAACATTAGCCGCCTTTAGCTTAGCGGTGGTGATGTGAAGTCATGTGACCGTGCTGTAGTTCCTTTATAGCCCAACATTAGCCACCTTTAGCTTAGCGGTGGTGACCTGAAGTCATGTGACCGTGCTGTAGTTCCTTTATAGCCCAACATTAGCCTCCTTTAGCTTAGCGTTGGTGACCTGAAGTCATGTGACCGTGCTGTAGTTCCTTTATAGCCCAACATTAGCCTCCTTTAGCTTAGCGGTGGTGACCTGAAGTCATGTGACCGTGCTGTAGTTCCTTTATAGCCCAACATTAGCCTCCTTTAGCTTAGCGGTGGTGACCTGAAGTCATGTGACCGTGCTGTAGTTCCTTTATAGCCCAACATTAGCCTCCTTTAGCTTAGCGGTGGTGACCTGAAGTCATGTGACCGTGCTGTAGTTCCTCTATAGCCCAACATTAGCCTCCTTTAGCTTAGCGGTGGTGACGTGAAGTCATGTGATTTATATTATCCAAAATCACATGGAGGAATCCCATTGGACGAGGGAGGTGTTGCCTTCGGGGACCAACACTAGATTAAGCTTTGGATAAAGGTGTAAAGATAAAGCTATCCTCACCTTCTCACACAGCGGGACCAGCTCGTCCTCAAACAGATCTCGCGGGAGTTTCCCCACGAAGATCTCACTGCCGCGCTCCGGCAGGGGGCCGTCCCAGTTGGGCGGGGGGCCTCCGTAGCGCCGCTGCCCATTCTCCTAAAACACAAATACAAAAAACCCCACTGGTAAAAATCTGCACTTGCAGCCCACTGGTTGTTGTTGTTAAAATGCACTTCAACAGAAAATCATAGAGTATATCATCGAGGACTAAACCTCGCCGTGTTGTCGTGATATTTCCGATGCTTTTTAACTTTCCGACCTGCTGCAGCTGGTATCCGGTACGTAGCATTAGCGCCCGCAGCGACGCCTCCTTCTGCGTCCCGGCCAGCCCGTCCCCGGCTTTCTGATTGGCTTCCATTGGGTGTGATTGACAGCGATACGTAAATCAGGGAAATTAGGGGTGCTCACTGCGGGCGAAACATGGGGGGTTACTTCAACAAAGCAACAAAGCTCTGGATAACACATGGTTCTTGTGGCACAGCTGTGGAACATTTTCGCTCGTTACATTTTTTAAGTTGGTATTGAAGTTTTTATAAAGTGAAAAACCATGAAAAATAATTGCTAACATTTCAATTAATAGTCAAATCAGTCCCAAACTCTACGTGCTGTGGAAAGGGGGTAGATTTACTTACAAAAAATAATAATAACATTAAAGTGAATTACTGAAAAACGTTTCCAACTCTGACTTAAATGACAAGTTCAGTTTTGGAAAAGTTTTGAGAATTTCAGTTCGGTCACTTTCTTTGGTTAATAATTCATTGAATTTATTTAAGGTTTTTCCAAGAGCTCGAAGCCATCCCCACAGGAGCAAGTGAGGGTGAAGGGTCTTGCCCAAGGACACTATGGCATGCTGCCTGCAGGTTTGAACTGGTGTTTCCCAGCTCCCCTGATCTGAGGATCAATACACTGGCCCACTGCGACTCAGCCCCCCCATGGTAGCATGAAGAGCTGGTGAAAAGCCATGTGCAGGAAATATTTTTAGAATGAGGAAGCCCGGAGACGACATGGCAGGACTTTAGATGCCGAATAAAGCATGAGCTATATTCCACAGCAGGTTTATTCTGAAAGCGTTTCTCTGAGGCTCTTAAGTTCAATCATCGTCTCGAACTTTCTAAATGTCTTTCCTTCTAAAAACCGTCCTCCCGTTTTCAGGACCCCCTGGCTCCCTGTCGGTCTACCTCTTTAAACAGCAGCAGTATCTGCAGAGCCACAGATAGCGCTGTTGTTTTGCAGCAGCAGAGGTCAGAGGTCAGGGTTTGTGAGGAATCATTGACAGAGTCTGACCGTCTGTCCGTCTGTCTGCTTCATCCGGAGTTCATTAAACACTCTGGGTTTCAAATGTAAAACCTGTCCTGAATATACACCCTGGTCAGTCTGGAGGAAAACTACACCGTTGGTAAAATAGTTCTGGCTTCAAAGAAAGTCCTCATTTTGTATAAAATTCCCATCAACACTTTATTTTCAGAAATCCACAATTTGCATTAAATGCTTCACTTTCTACAAATTGTTCACTTTGAAAACAACAACAACAACAATAATAACAACAACATAAACTACATTTTACAGGATTACACTCAAACGGTTTCATTACCTTTTCCTAATACTCAGTTTTAGCCTGAAAACATCAAATGAAACCTCTGTTAGCTGTTAGCTGTTAGCTGTTAGCTCAGTTATTGAGCCAAGCAGGACTGTGCTAACAGCTAACAGCTAACGTTAGCTGGCTCTCCTTCTGATGTTAACACTGATTTTTTTTGGTATGCAACGCAGTATACTTCCATGTGTATACTACCACATATTTTAGATGAATATCCAAATCAAATAAGCTAAATGTTAGCAACGACACACTTAGCATCTCATGCTAACGTTTGCTTTAAGCTAGTCAGCAGCTGTTTCAGGAAACACTGATACACATGATGTTTATGACTTTAAAGATGTATGTCTTTAGTAGGGACCAATGTGCGCACACACACACACACACACACACACACACACACACACACACACACACACACACACACACACACACACACACACACACACACACACACACACACATAATTATTACATGCAGGCTCACGTGGTTAAAACTGCATTATTCAGGAGGAACATTAAGAACCAGAAAAGGGAAGTTCTTAAATATATAACAAAATGAAAATCAGTCTTGTAGTTTTGAGAGGTTTATAAAACGAATCTAAAGGTTTTATTTGTATGTTGTTAGATAAAGGGGAGACGGTGAACAGGTTCAGCTGACCTGAAATCCACCAATCAATACCACACACACACACACACACACACACACACACACACACACACACACACACACACACACACACACACACACACACACACACACACATTATGGGACATATTTCAGATTAAGACCTTGATTTTTATGTGTATTCTGTGTAATTAATTCAGAATTCTGAGATGTAGACCAAGGCCATGATTGACTGTAATCTCCTACATTTCCCAGCATGCATCTCAAGCTGATCTGCTTCATCAGCGTGTTTCTCTGAGTTTCTCTTCACGCCTCAGCCGCCTGTTTAATTTACGTCTTTACATTTAAACAGTACATATGGATTTTAATTAAATGATACGTCACTAAAATGTATTTGTTTATATTAATTATATTTTATCTCATTTTTAACGTATTTTATATCTTAAAACACTTTATCTGAGTCTTTCCATAAATATATATATATAGATTAATATATATATATATATTTACTTAGATATTTATAAGTATTTGACACTGGAGATATAGTTTTTTAAATGAAAGTATTTTTGGGAGATTTGAAGCATAAATGTGACATTTAAACAACTTTTTAAAAGTCAAATAAAAAAGATTCATTCCTTAAAAAGACATTTAGCACAGTTTGTATATTTTGTCATTTTTCTGTCTTTTTTAAAAATTATTATTATTTACTTTAAATGATGTTGTTGAAATACATGAGCTATAACATCTGAGTGATTGTACTGCAGATACATTTTATTTATACCATAGTGATTCTTCACTAAAGACTTTAAATACATATTAGTTCATATTTTTAGAGTTTTTATTCCTCTCTCCGTCATAACACGTTAGCGGCTCGGTCTGTTTGTTCAGTCAGCCACGTTTAACCTCCTCATCACACACCAACGAAGAAGACACACACACACACACACACACACTCTCTGTGTGTTTGAGGATTTCAAATAATAAAAAACATAAAAGTTAATTTGAAGAAAAACTGAAAAACTCACCTGAGCAATTTCAGAGATCACCTCCTCCGATCAGAGCAGAGTCATTCTGAGTGTGTGTGTGTGTGTGTGTGTGTGTGTGTGTGTGTGTGTGTGTGTGTGTGTGTGTGTGTGTGTGTGTGTGTGTGTGTGTGTGTGTGTGTGTGTGTGTGTGTGTGTGTGTGTGTGTGTGTGTGTGTGTGTGTGTGTGTCCACAGATAGCAGCAGGTTAAACATTAACGCCGTCCGGCTCGTAAAGCTAACACCAAGACAGTGAACCTTTGGAGTTTGATATGATGTGATCACACACACACACACACACACACACACACACACACACACACACACACACACACACACACACACACACACACACACACACACACACACATGCAAATACACATGCAAGTAGCAGGATGAATTGTGTGTGTGTGTGTGTTGCAGGAGGCCTTTGACCGATGGTCACTATCTGCAAAGGTCTCTTCTGACACACACACACAAACACACACACACACACACACACACACACACACACACACACACACAAACACACACACACGACAACATGGCAGATGTTACTCTCTCAGATCTTACACATTTACAAAGCAAAGAGAGAGATATTATATTTGTGGAGTTAATATATAAACACTGAGTAGATTTAATCAGGAATCTCTGGAGATCTGAGTCTGACCTCAAAATCTCTGGAGATCTGAGTCTGACCTCAAAATCTCTGGAGATCTGAGTCTGACCTCAAAATCTCTGGAGATCTGAGTCTGACCTCAAAATCTCTGGAGATCTGAGTCTGACTTTAAAGCATCCCTGAGGCTCTGGTGGGTGCGCAGACAGGGGGCAGCCAGCAGGGGGCGCCAGAGCAGAGGAGAGACCGTCTGAAACACTGACGGGGTTTACGTTTGCTGTTGTCATTTAAAGTATGAGTGAATGGAGCTGTGGATCAGAGGGTTACACGATGAGAAGATGTAATGCAGTCTCTGAGTTCTGGAACAGCAGAGGCGAGGAATACTGTTGTGATTCTGTTCTTCAGCAGCTCCGTATTCTTAGCACATCTCTGTTTGCTGTGCAGCTTCTCGCCGTCCTGTTTGCCTTGTTTCATGTTCTTTTTAAGCATCTTTCTGTACTCTTCTTTAAATATTTGGCAGCACTTTTTCTGCTACTTCTTTTTGTAATTTCGCTTCGCTTTGGTTTCTTATTTTAGAATATTTTTGTAGTCTGTTTTGCACATTATTTCTTAGTCATTTCGCAGGAGAATATACTCACGTTGGAGGTTTTTTTTTTAGTCTGACAGGAATCCTGGTTATAAAGAGGGATATCGACACAGATAGAGAGATATATTTAGAGGAGGAGGAGGAGGAGGAACAACTTTTGTCTCTCGGCTGCAGACTCAGTTTCTGCTCCGCATCAAAGTGAAACTAAAGGAGCTGCACCTCCTCGTGTCTGCTGTTTTCACCTCCTCCTGTTTGGATGCATCTAAACTGTACACCTCCTCTTCATGCACGCTTTACGGACCTGACTGCACCTCCTCTTTAGATGCACCTCCTCCGGGTCTCCTCTCCACATGTGAGCTGGATTGCATCTCTCCCGGTCGGTGTTCAGTCTGCAGGATTCCGCGTCCCTCAGTGAGCAGCGTGTCGGTTTGATCCGGAATGAACATGTGTCTCAGCAGCGGGGGTTCACCTGGACTCAGAACCTCCTCCAAGGACTCAACCCGACAGAAAGCTGGAGTCTGACTTTTGCGCGGAGGAATTCCACCCGGGAGATCTTTCACTTTATGCTCTGCGTCTGTGATCCAGTTCAGTTTCCCTGCAACCTGTGGAGACACGGAGAGAGAGACAAAGAGAGACAGAGAGAGAGACAGGGAGACAGAGGGAGAGACAGGGAGAGACAGAGGGACAAGAGAGAGAGAGACAGGGAGACAGAGGGAGAGAGAGACAGAGAGAGAGGGAGAGAGACAGGGAGACAGAGGGAGAGAGAGACAGAGGGAGAGAGAGAAAGAGAGAGTGACAGAGAGACCAAGGGAGAGACAGGGAGAGACAGAGGGACAGAGAGAGAGAGAGAGACAGGGAGAGAGACAGAGAGAGTGACAGAGAGAGTGACAGAGACAGGGAGACAGAGAGAGAGACAGGGAGACAGAGGGACAGCGAGAGAGAGAGAGAGAGAGACAGAGGGACAGAGAGAGAGAGAGAGAGAGAGACAGGGAGACAGAGAGAGAGAGAGACAGGGAGACAGAGAGAGAGAGAGACAGGGAGACAGAGGGACAGAGAGAGAGAGAGAGGGAGACAGAGGGACAGAGAGAGAGAGAGACAGGGAGACAGAGGGACAGAGAGAGAGAGACAGGGAGAGAGACAGGGAGACAGAGGGAGGCACTTTATGATCTTTAATTGGTGAATACATTCTTTGAATCACACTTGATATATAGCTAACCCTACAGAGATATAAAGAGTGTAGTGCAGAGGACCAGGACCAGGTATAAGTAGAGGACCAGGACCAGGTATAAGTAGAGGACCAGGACCAGGTATAAGTAGAGGACCAGGACCAGGTATAAGTAGAGGACCAGGACCAGGTATAAGTAGAGGACCAGGACCAGGTATAAGTAGAGGACCAGGACCAGGTATAAGTAGAGGACCAGGACCAGGTATAAGTAGAGGATCAGGACCAGGTATAAGTACAGGACCAGGACCAGGTATAAGTAGAGGACCAGGACCAGGTATAAGTAGAGGACCAGGACCAGGTATAAGTAGAGGACCAGGACCAGGTATAAGTAGAGGACCAGGACCAGGTATAAGTAGAGGACCAGGACCAGGTATAAGTAGAGGATCAGGACCAGGTATAAGTACAGGACCAGGACCAGGTATAAGTAGAGGACCAGGACCAGGTATAAGTAGAGGACCAGGACCAGGTATAAGTAGAGGACCAGGACCAGGTATAAGTAGAGGATCAGGACCAGGTATAAGTAGAGGAACAGGACCAGGTATAAGTACAGGACCAGGACCAGGTATAAGTAGAGGACCAGGACCAGGTATAAGTAGAGGAACAGGACCAGGTATAAGTAGAGGACCAGGACCAGGTATAAGTACAGGACCAGGTATAAGTAGAGGACCAGGACCAGGTATAAGTAGAGGACCAGGACCAGGTATAAGTAGGGGACCAGGACCAGGTATAAGTAGAGGACCAGGACCAGGTATAAGTAGAGGACCAGGACCAGGTATCAGTAGAGGAACAGGACCAGGTATAAGTAGAGGACCAGGACCAGGTATAAGTAGAGGACCAGGTATCAGTAGAGGAACAGGACCAGGTATAAGTAGAGGACCAGGACCAGGTATAAGTAGAGGACCAGGACCAGGTATAAGTAGGGGACCAGGACCAGATATAAGTAGAGGAACAGGACCAGGTATAAGTAGAGGACCAGGACCAGGTATAAGTAGGGGACCAGGACCAGATATAAGTAGAGGACCAGGACCAGGTATAAGTAGAGGACCAGGACCCGGTATAAGTAGAGGACCCGGTATAAGTAGAGGAACAGGTAAAGCAGAGGAACAGGTAAAGCAGAGGAACAGGTAGAGCAGAGGAACAGGTATAAGTAGAGGAACAGGTATAAGTAGAGGAACAGGTAAGCAGAGGAACAGGTAGAGCAGAGGAACAGGTAGAGCAGAGGAACAGGTAGAGCAGAGGAACAGGTAGAGCAGAGGAACAGGTAGAGCAGAGGAACAGGTAGAGCAGAGGAACAGGTGCACACCATCATTTGCAGCTTTTCTTTATTGTAATTGCGCTGCCTGTGTCTTTGATCAGTCAGGAGTCTCTTCCCATTTTACTCTCTAAGTTTTATAATCCTGGAGGGGAGCGAGCTGCAGGAGAGTCCTGGAGGTTTCTCTATCATTTAATTTAGAGGAAGACCCCCGAGGAAGACCCCCGAGGAAGACCCCCGAGGAGCAGGGCTTTTATCCTCTGATTTCTGTTCATCTTTTTAAAACCACACATATTTCCTGGAGGACGGAGAGGATAACTGAGTATCTAGAGGAACCCGAATATATTAAAGCACGGCGGTCTGAGGCACGCCGGGGGGGGGTGGGGGGGTGGGAGAAAACTCCTGATGATATTTAATATCTAAAGAACCCTGGGGGAGGACATCTGCAGAAAGAGCCCCCCAAAAAGACCCTAGGCCCAAAACCTGAAGGACCTGCGAGACCCTGAGGTATAACCTGGGTCTTTAGCTTACCCAGAAAGAAAGTGACGTGTCTTTGAGAAAGGCCGAGCGACTGTAGACCTGCGTTCTTTGACACTCAAGGGACTCTACTGATCCAGAGTAAACCTGGGGACCGCAGAGGGACCCCGCACCCTCTAGAGGACCCCTGAGACCTACTCCCGGCCCCCGATGGGAACCCTCCGGGACCTTCAATACGCCCTGCAGGAGAAGATCGAGGAGCTACGGCAGCGAGACACCCTGATCGACGAGCTGGAACTGGAGCTGGACCAGAAGGACGAGTTGATCCAGCGGCTGCAGACCGAGCTGGACAAGTACCGGTCCGTCCTCCGACCCGCCACCGCCCAGCAGGTCCAGAACCAGCAGAACCTCATCCTGCAGCCCGACAAGCATCGCAGCAAACGGCAGGCCATCTCCGCCGAACCCAACGCCTGCGACATCAGCGAGCTGAGCCATGTGACGCTGCCCTTCTACCCCAAGAGCCCGCAGTGAGTCCTGTCTGTTGGGTTAATGTCTGGGTCACGCTATAAAACATGCAACACATCTTCACCCAGCCCGGTCACTCAGGTCCTGGTTTCTGGTTTGACTTGGACTTTAGTTGGTCAAGGTTAATGCAACTTCATTCTCTCCCACTGCAGGAGACTGTCTAGAAAGAGAAATTGCTGCATCGAGACCAAACATCAGATCCACATCCTGCCTCCACCTGCCTCCTGCACATGGGGAAATATCTAAAATCAAATCAATGAGGAGAATTTCTGAGCGGTAGACCTCCTGTACCTGGTGGAGATATCGAGCAGAAACTAGTGGAGTAAAGTTCAGAGCTCCTTCAAGGTTAAAAGCAGGAACCACTGACTGACAGTGGGAAGCTCAAACCCAGTATCAATGCATGCTTTAGAGGCATTTAAAAGACGGCATCAGAAATATTAAGTGGGAACATCAGAGAGTGTGATTTATTAAGGCAAAGATTGCTCTTCATATTCCTGTCAGTTTGAACTATATTAATATCATATTTGATGCAGGAGGAGGAGGTTCCCGCACAGCTGGAGCAGCCGGCGGTCTAAATGTAATATATTTATCTGAATTGTTCTCTTCTCTGAAGAGGGTCCGTGAAACGAGATGCAGCCGCTACTCTAAATATTGAAACACCAGCAGAAACATCTGGAGATCATTTTTCTGTTGGTCGTATTTCTTCGCAGCTAAAATATAAAATGATCCTCATGTGAGGAGCAGGAGAGGAACAGCTGCTGCCCTCACATGCATGAATATCAATGAGTGTGTGTGTGTGTGTGTGTGTGTGTGTGTGTGTGTGTGTGTGTGTGTGTGTGTGTGTGTGTGTGTGTGTGTGTGTGTGTGTGTGTGTGTGTGTGTGTGTGTGTTACACATCCTTCTGTTATTGGGATCACAACTCCAGTGTAGAGATATTGAGTGTGTGGGAGAGAAACACATTGACCTGCACTCACACCTGTAGAACTACCGGAGAGGAAACACCACAGAAGAAGAAGAGCAGCAGTTCCTGAATAAATCCTGCAGTCTCAGGAGTCTGCAGAGGAGACGGGTCAGGTGAGACAGTGTGGACAGGTGACATAGTGTGGACAGGTGAGACAGTGTGTACAGGTGAGATGGTCAGGACAGGTGAGACAGTGATCAGGTCAGACAG
This sequence comes from Eleginops maclovinus, assembly GCF_036324505.1. Taxonomy (NCBI): domain Eukaryota; kingdom Metazoa; phylum Chordata; class Actinopteri; order Perciformes; family Eleginopidae; genus Eleginops; species Eleginops maclovinus. The sequence goes on along the minus strand of NC_086358.1, from coordinate 589,780 downwards.
TGTGGACAGGTGAGATGGTCAGGACAAGTGAGACTGGGATCAGGTCAGATGGTCAGGACAGGTGAGACTGGGATCAGGTGAGACAGTGTGGACAGGTGAAACTGGGATCAGGTGAGACAGTGGACAGGTGAGACTGGGATCAGGTGAGACAGTGTGGACAGGTGAGACTGGGATCAAGAGAGACAGTGTGGACAGGTGAGACAGTGTGGACAGGTGAAACTGGGATCAAGAGAGACAGTGTGGACAGGTGAGACAGTGTGGACAGGTGAAACTGGGATCAGGTGAGACAGTGTGGACAGGTGAGGCAGTGTGGACAGGTGAGGGACCCGCCTCTCCTCATTAACGCTGCAGACTTTCTCTCCTATGGAACATTGATTTGTCGTCTCACTCCTTTTCTAACATTTTATTTACACCTGAAATGTCCGATTGTTTATGCAGGTGTTTGTTTGTTTGTTTGTTGCCTGGATTTATTTCAGTTTAGTTTCTTCTTCTGGAGATGACGTTGCTTCTCTACATTTCCACGTATAGCGGTTTTAAGTGGTCCCCGTCTGCTCGCCTTGCTTCCTCTCGTCACCGGGACGTTTCGGCTGTCGTAGCTTCGATGTTGATCTCTGGATGAGCGCTCGGCTCCATTGTTCCCAGTTTCCCCGCTGCGATGTTTCTACTGGTCCTCGCCCCGCTTCTACTTTCTCTCTTCGTAGTTGTGAGGATTCTTCTGGTCATTATGACGTATGGATCGTCTTCAGATCACATTTCTTCTGCAGCAACACGCTTTCTATTCGTACCGTTTCAAAGATTCTACTTCTAATGAGACTCATATTTGGGTTGAGGTTGAGGCACAGGTGTGTGAGGTGTGTGTCGTCACAGGGTTGGGTGTTTCCGACCCCGGAAGAGCGAGTGGTTTTTAAACGCAGTAACAAAAGCAAAGAGTGGACTTTGTGGAGACTTTTCTCAGGCTCCAGGTTTGGGTCGGGGGGATCAGAAATATTAAGTGGGAACATCAGAGAGTGTGATTTATTAAGGCAAAGATTGCTCTTCATATTCCTGTCAGTTTGAACTATATTAATATCATATTTGATGCAGGAGGAGGAGGTTCCCGCACAGCTGGAGCAGCCGGCGGTCTAAATGTAATATATTTATCTGAATTGTTCTCTTCTCTGAAGAGGGTCCGTGAAACGAGATGCTAGGTACTCTAGATATTGAAACACCAGCAGAAATATTTGTAGTTTTTTAATATACTTTAGTTTCCCGATGCACAGCTGGACCATATATGGACTGTGTTGTGATAGAAAGCCGCTGAAAACAACAAGTCCTCCCAGTCCCACCACCACAGACCTTCAGGCTGAAGCTCCTACAGCATAGCAAACATCTTCCAGATCTACGTTTGTGTTATGAGCAGTTTTATAATGTTTTACTGAAGTAAATTCCCAGGTTTTCTACCAAAGCAACATCGTTTTTAGGTTTCTGCAAGACGTCTTCTCAGCCGATTAAATCCACTCTCAAAGCTCTGTCTACTTGAGTGCACAGATACAGATACAGCTGTAAAGAACCTCATGCACAGAGACCCTGAGCGCTCCTCCTGTAGACATTTATTATTTTACTAATGTCTTTCTTGCTGGTATTTCTAATTTTAGCTTCCTCATTTGAAATGTAAATGATGGTGTTTGTGTCGGTGGCATTTCTCCTCTCTGTGGCGTCACACATCTTCTCTGTGCTCAATTCTGCAGAAACTCTACCAGAAAATACTATCTGCATTCTGAGCGCTGAGGCTAGCATCCATTCCTCCTTCAGTCTGTCCACAACCCACAACCCACACACACAGACACACACACACACACACACACACACACACACACACACACACACACACACCCTCTACACAGGCGACTGACAGGGTTTAATTTACCAGCCCACCACTTCTCTCTGTCAGCATCCTGCAGAGTGTGTGTGTGTGTGTGTGTGTGTGTGTGTGTGTGTGTGTGTGTGTGTGTGTGTGTGTGTGTGTGTGTGTGTGTGTGTGTGTGTGTGTGTGTGTGTGTGTGTGTGTGTGTGGGGTCTATATAAAGGTATTAAAGTACAGTGTGTGTGGGCTGTGTTCAGTATCGCCTGCTAAGCATTTCAGACGAGTTATTGAGGCTGTCACTGAGAGGCTCTTATTTTGAAAGGGAACTCATGCTGTCTGTCACTCTGAGAAACGTTTTCCTTAATTGATTTCCTCGTTAAACCTCTGTCTCTGGTTTATTATTCCTCCTGTTTTTACTTTGTATAATTTTATTCTCTGCCTGTTGTCTTCCCGCCCCTCCTCCTCCTCCTCTTCCTCCTACTCCTCCTCCTCCTCACTTTATTTTTATTTCCTCTTATGCAGTCGTACCTGGAGGGTCTGCTTCACCCTCTCTGTGTTTCTGTTCCAATGTTCCTCCAGAGTCTGATTTAGATGCAGATAGTGAAGGTTTTCCACCCCGCCAAAATAAAACCCGGCTCTGGAACAGCCCCCAGGCGCTCGTCTCGTCTCAGGATAAAATATAAATCTGTTTTAGAGTCTTTCCTCTCCTTATTGTATCTCCCTCGTCTGGCATATCCTAACATAATTAGAATATTAATCAAAAACAAACTCAAGAGTTTTATTTTGAAAGAGGGAGAAGCTTTTGGTAAAAGAGTAAAGATTCCAAAATATTCAAGTAATAAAAGTAAATCATGTCGAGGGAAATGTGAAATTGTCAGAAGTTTTACTCGTAAATATAAAAATACATATAATATCTCCAATAATAATCCTGAGTTTCCAGTGGATCTTTATCTGCTCGACAGGAAGTGAGTCTGTGTTTATTATTCTGAAGGAGCAACAGCTGATCTGAAAGCTGGAGCAGCTGCTGATCTGTGATTACAGACGCTAACGAGAGCAGCACAATCAGACCCAATTACAGCTTCATAATGACCGTCCATCACCATAAACAAACAAAGTTTCAGAAGCAGCTGATTATATTTAAATAAATGTGCTGCCTCCTCACAGCCCGGTAGACCAGTACAAGGGTCTGGAAGAAGAGGTGTGGTGTGGGAGGACTGGGAGAGGTTGGAGACCAGTCTGGCCGATGAGACAGATCTCCTGCTCTCACTGGAAAATATTCTTTGATGAAATAAATCAAGTTTAAAGTTATTTTTTCATAGACTTCTATAGAAACAGGCAAAGCTAGCACACACATCTGCAATCAGGACAACTATCAATAAATACAAACAATTATTAATGAGCTAATGACCAAAGAGCAATCATTTCTATCAGCCGGTGAAACAGCTGTGAAGGATTTTCAGAATAAGAGCACGCTGCAGACTGATGGAGGGCCGCCTCTGACATTACACTGATGCAGACAGATGATTAAAAGGTTCAAGTTATAAACCAGACCTCCTGCTGTCATCGAGCAGACAGAAACACTCAATACAGATGTAGAGAAAACAATGTAATGCAAATAAAAGTCTTTATAACTTTCAGAGAAAGATTGTTTTCAGGCGTTCAAAAAGAGATGAAGATTCCTGCTGATATCCTTTAACTGTGGACCGAGAACACACACACACACACGCACGCGCACACACACACACACACACACACACACACACACACACACACACACACACACACACACCTGAGGGCTAAAACTGAAGATCAGAGATATATGTGTGTGTTTCATTATCAGATGTCCTGTGCGGCTGCTAACAAGTGTCTAAAAGAGACGACCAACCGTCATCCAGCCCAACATTAGCCTCCTTTAGCTTAGCGGTGGAGACGTGAAGTCATGTGACTGTGCTGTAGTTCCTTTATAGTCCAACATTAGCCTCCTTTAGCTTAGCGGTGGAGACGTGAAGTCATGTGACTGTGCTGTAGTTCCTTTATAGCCCAACATTAGCCTCCTTTAGCTTAGCGGTGGAGACGTGAAGTCATGTGACCGTGCTGTAGTTCCTTTATAGCCCAACATTAGCCTCCTTTAGCTTAGCGGTGGTGACCTGAAGTCATGTGACCGTGCTGTAGTTCCTTTATAGCCCAACATTAGCCTCCTTTAGCTTAGCGGTGGAGATGTGAAGTCATGTGACCGTGCTGTAGTTTCTTTATAGCCCAACATTAACCTCCTTTAGCTTAGCGGTGGTGACGTGAAGTCATGTGACCGTGCTGTAGTTCCTCTATAGCCCAACATTAGCCTCCTTTAGCTTAGCGGTGGAGATGTGAAGTCATGTGACCGTGCTGTAGTTTCTTTATAGCCCAACATTAACCTCCTTTAGCTTAGCGGTGGTGACGTGAAGTCATGTGACCGTGCTGTAGTTCCTTTATAGCCCAACATTAGCCTGTTTAGCTTAGCTGTGGTGACGTGAAGTCATGTGACCGTGCTGTAGTTCCTTTATAGCCCAACATTAGCCTGTTTAGCTTAGCGGTGGTGGAGTCATGTGACCGTGCTGTAATTTAGTTCTAATGTATAAACCCTGCCCCCCCCCCAGGTCTAAGGAGATGATAAAGGACGCCATCCTGGACAACGACTTCATGAAGAACCTGGAGCTGTCTCAGATCCAGGAGGTGGTGGACTGCATGTACCCAGTGGACTTCGGTCCGAACGCCTGCATCATCAGGGAGGGAGACGTGGGGTCGCTGGTCTACGTCATGGAGGGTGAGGAAGCATTGCATCATGCGAGTTCATCATGCATGTGATGGTGTGTGTGTCTGATGTGTTTCTAAAGAGTGTGCTGTTGTCTCTGTGTTTCTGGACACCGTCGGTCCAGATGGTGCCGCTCGGTCGGTGGGCGGTGTGTGAAACTCACTTTAATATTTTCATATTTTTTAATATCTCAGAAAAAGCTGCTCTCTCCCTCTCTCTCCCTCCCTCTCTCTCTCCCTCTCCCTGTGTGTGTGTGTGTGTGTGTGTGTGTGTGTGTGTGTGTGTGTGTGTGTGTGTGTGTGTGTGTGTGTGTGTGTGTGT
>NC_086358.1:574828-579828 GCF_036324505.1 Eleginops maclovinus | reverse complement strand
TCTCTTCGTCCTTCTCTTCGTCCTTCTCTCCGTCCTTCTCTTCGTCCTTCTCTCCGTCCTTCTCTTCGTCCTTCTCTCCGTCCTTCTCTTCGTCCTTCTCTCCGTCCTTCTCTCCGTCCTTCTCTTCGTCCTTCTCTTCGTCCTTCTCTCGTCCTTCTCTCCGTCCTTCTCTTCGTCCTTCTCTCGTCCTTCTCTCCGTCCTTCTCTTCCGTCCTTCTCTCCGTCCTTCTCTCCGTCCTTCTCTTCGTCCTTCTCTTCGTCCTTCTCTCCGTCCTTCTCTCCGTCCTTCTCTCCGTCCTTCTCTCGTCCTTCTCTCCGTCCTTCTCTTCGTCCTTCTCTCCGTCCTTCTCTCTGTCCTTCTCTTCTTCCTTCTCTCCGTCCTTCTCTCCGTCCTTCTCTCCGTCCTTCTCTCCGTCCTTCTCTCCGTCCTTCTCTTCGTCCTTCTCTCCGTCCTTCTCTCTGTCATTCTCTTCTTCCTTCTCTCCGTCATTCTCTTCGTCCTTCTCGCCGTCCTTCTCTCGTCCTTCTCTTCTTCCTTCTCTCCATCCTTCTCTCCGTCCTTCTCTTCTTCCTTCTCTCCGTCCTTCTCTTCTTCCTTCTCTCCGTCCTTCTCTCCGTCCTTCTCTTCTTCCTTCTCTCCGTCCTTCTCTCCGTCCTTCTCTTCTTCCTTCTCTCCGTCCTTCTCTTCTTCCTTCTCTCCGTCCTTCTCTCCGTCCTTCTCTCCGTCCTTCTCTTCGTCCTTCTCTTCGTCCTTCTCTCCGTCCTTCTCTCCGTCCTTCTCTCCGTCCTTCTCTTCGTCCTTCTCTCCGTCCTTCTCTCCGTCCTTCTCTTCGTCCTTCTCTCCGTCCTTCTCTCTGTCATTCTCTTCTTCCTTCTCTCCGTCCTTCTCTCCGTCCTTCTCTCCATCCTTCTCTCTGTCATTCTCTCTTCCTTCTCTCCGTCATTCTCTTCGTCCTTCTCGCCGTCCTTCTCTCCGTCCTTCTCTTCTTCCTTCTCTCCGTCCTTCTCTCCGTCCTTCTCTTCTTCCTTCTCTCCGTCCTTCTCTTCTTCCTTCTCTCCGTCCTTCTCTTCTTCCTTCTCTTCGTCCTTCTCTCCGTCCTTCTCTCCGTCCTTCTCTTCGTCCTTCTCTCCGTCCTTCTCTCCGTCCTTCTCTTCGTCCTTCTCTCCGTCCTTCTCTCCGTCCTTCTCTTCGTCCTTCTCTCCGTCCTTCTCTCTGTCATTCTCTTCTTCCTTCTCTCCGTCCTTCTCTCCGTCCTTCTCTCCATCCTTCTCTCTGTCATTCTCTTCTTCCTTCTCTCCGTCATTCTCTTCGTCCTTCTCGCCGTCCTTCTCTCCGTCCTTCTCTTCTTCCTTCTCTCCGTCCTTCTCTCCGTCCTTCTCTTCTTCCTTCTCTCCGTCCTTCTCTTCTTCCTTCTCTCCGTCCTTCTCTCCGTCCTTCTCTTCTTCCTTCTCTCCGTCCTTCTCTTCTTCCTTCTCTTCGTCCTTCTCTCCGTCCTTCTCTCCGTCCTTCTCTTCTTCCTTCTCTCCGTCCTTCTCTTCTTCCTTCTCTCCGTCCTTCTCTCCGTCCTTCTCTTCTTCCTTCTCTCCGTCCTTCTCTCCGTCCTTCTCTTCTTCCTTCTCTCCGTCCTTCTCTCCGTCCTTCTCTTCTTCCTTCTCTCCGTCCTTCTCTCCGTCCTTCTCTTCTTCCTTCTCTCCTTCCTTCTCTCCGTCCTTCTCTTCTTCCTTCTCTCCGTCCTTCTCTCCGTCCTTCTCTTCTTCCTTCTCTCCGTCCTTCTCTTCTTCCTTCTCTCCGTCCTTCTCTTCGTCCTTCTCTTCGTCCTTCTCTCCGTCCTTCTCTTCTTCCTTCTCTCCGTCCTTCTCTTCTTCCTTCTCTCCGTCCTTCTCTCCGTCCTTCTCTTCTTCCTTCTCTCCGTCCTTCTCTCCGTCCTTCTCTTCTTCCTTCTCTCCGTCCTTCTCTTCTTCCTTCTCTCGTCCTTCTCTCCGTCCTTCTCTCCGTCCTTCTCTCCGTCCTTCTCTTCGTCCTTCTCTCCGTCCTTCTCTCCGTCCGTCTCATTTGTTTTCCTTATATTCATGTTGTTGATTGCAGTTTTACTTTTATTTTCTTGTTTTTTTTCCTTAACTTTCCTTGAATCTATCATGTATTTATTTCTGTTTCTCTTTAGGATGTATCTGAGTGAGATCAGCTGTTTGAATCAAACGCAGAGTCATTTACATCAAAATAAAATGCTATAACTCTGACTTTGATATCCAATAATATCCTGACACTGAGACAACACAGCTGTGTGTGTGTGTGTGTGTGTGTGTGTGTGTGTGTGTGTGTGTGTGTGTGTGTGGTGTGTGTGTGTGTGTGTGTGTGTGTGTGTGTGTGTGTGTGTGTGTGTGTCTCACCAATCTAATGATCATTACTTTCTACAGAAACAGATACCGTGAGTCTGTGTTTATCTCACATTCTACATAATGATGCCTGCCATCTGCTGTGTGTGTGTGTGTGTGTGTGTGTGTGTGTGTGTGTGTGTGTGTGTGTGTGTGTGTGTGTGTGTGTGTGTGTGTGTGTGTGTGTGTGTGTGTGTGTGTGTGTGTGTGTGTGTGTGTGTGTGTGTGTGTGTGTATATTAGTCTGACTGTTTTGTTACAACGTCTGGAACAGTCTGTAAATCCAGTCAGAAAGTCAGGGCGGCGGCACCGATCACTGGTTGGTCCACCGGTCCCGCCCTCAGCCTATACTGATAAAATAAATCACCTTCTTTTTGATCATTTCTTGATAAAGTTTACAAGTAAACAAAGTTCATTAACAAACCTGTCATGTTGTTGACTTCCTGTGAACCCCTCCACAATAAAAGCCCTGTCTCCTTACAGAGGGTAAGGTGGAGGTGACTAAGGAGGGAATGAAGCTCTGCACCATGGGGCCGGGGAGAGTGTTCGGAGAGCTGGCCATCCTCTACAACTGCACCCGCACGGCCACCGTCACCGGTGAGTGACCGCTGCCGGTTCTGATATCACCGATAATGATCTGATATCAGATAATGATCTGATATCAGATAATGATCTGATATCAGATCATTATCTGATATCAGATCATTATCGGTGATATCAGATCATTATCTGATATCACCGATAATGATCTGATATCAGATCATTATCGGTGATATCAGATCATTATCTGATATCACCGATAATGATCTGATATCAGATAATGATCTGATATCACAGATAATGATCTGATATCAGATAATGATCTGATATCAGATAATGATCTGAATTCATGCAGAGAAGCTTTATTAATATAATCATCAAATAAAAACTCTCATTCTAACTTAATGTTTTACGCACATGAAAAATAGTTTTAGCCCCAAAATAAGAAGAATGACATTTCAAATCTGTAATTCAATTAACTTCTCACTTCCTTCATCCTTCCTTCATCCTTCCTTCATCCTTCCTTCATCCTTCCTTCATCCTTCCTGTCACTTCCTTCATCCTTCCTTCATCCTTCCTTCATCCTTCCTGTCACTTCCTTCATCCTTCCTGTCACTTCCTTCATCCTTCCTGTCACTTCCTTCATCCTTCCTTCATCCTTCCTGTCACTTCCTTCATCCTTCCTGTCACTTCCTTCATCCTTCCTGTCACTTCCTTCATCCTTCCTTTCTTCTCCTTTATTACTCCCCTCTCTCTGTTCTCTTTCATGTCGTTGTTGTTGTTGTTGTTGTTGTTTAGAGGTGCTTTAGTGAAGCTGTGATGCTCTGATGTGCAGTCCTTTGAATCTTCTTGTTTCTGAAACACGAGGACTTTAAAGTGTTCCTGAGAGTCTGACTCTGAGTCAGAGGCTCTCTGCAGCTGCAGTTTGGGTTTAATGTGAAGATAACGAGCAGAAATAAAAAAGAGGAACTATGAAAGTGAATCCCCCTCGAACACATCGCGGTTGCCAAGAGACACCGCTGCCAGATCTCCGGCTGCTGATTGGCTGGAGCTGGACGGTGTTGCCTGGCAACCGTTGCTTATTGAGGCACTCTACCAGGAAGCGCTGACAAAAAAGTGAGAGGTCCACACGCACACACACACACACGCACACGCACGCACCACGCACGCACGCACGCACACACACACACACACACACACACACACACACACACACACACACACGCAGCTGCTCTTTTAGTCTGTATTTGTTTCTAAAATCTAATTAAGTAGTACTAATTATTAGTGACCGGGGGGGGGGGGTGCAGTTAAAGTACACGTACTTTATTTGAAAGGGTTTGCCCTGAGAGTCAGACGCTGCACTTCCTCCTCCGTGGTTCAGCCTGAAGGAGGAAGACTTAGACTCCTGATTTAATAATAAACCTGGTTCTCTTTAAGACTGGAACTCAGTTTGAAAGGGGGAGTAAAGGCGGTGCAGAGGAAGCCCTACAGGGTCCGCTGCACACAGGCTCACACCTTGACCCCGACAGCAGAAGAGGTCATCAGCAGGAAGGAGGTGGGGGGGTGAAGAGGAACATCTCACCCTGCGTCTGAAACCAGAGCCACACAGTGTGATTAGTGAACCGCTTAGAGATGTCCCGCCCCCCTTAGCCTATCAAGTACAATGTGTTGGAGCGCGAGCCAATAGGAGCGCGGGTGTTACACAGTGATGTCACTTAAGGAGAGGGAACTAGTCTCTATGGATCTTTGATTATTAATAAATGTCTCTGACTTTCAACACACATCTGGCATTAAAGAACAATAATAATCATTCAACCCTGACCACAGGACACACACACACACACACACACACACACACACACACACACACACACACACACACACACACACACACACAGTCTCTTAGCATCCTTGGAATGTCTCCTGTTGTTTCCGTGGTTACAGAGACACTTAGTATCACCGTAGCAACAGGAGCAGTCATAAAGCTGAGGAGAGGAGAGAGAGGGAGAGAGAGAGTAACAACAACAACACAACAACAACAACAACTTTAATCCCAGAATAAAACCCCCCCCCGGGAAACAGCATCCC
>NC_086358.1:557826-574328 GCF_036324505.1 Eleginops maclovinus | reverse complement strand
TGAGTAAGAACTAGACCCAACACACTACTTTAATTTAACAGTCAACACTTATTCCATGAACACTGATAAATCACCTCTGACGGGAGACGCTTTGTTTCCAGGATCACTTTGAGATTCCTCATCAAAGATTTCCAGTTGTTCGATCTTGATTTTTGAAATATCACAATTTTTAACAATTAGATGTTCCACTTTTGATCCGTTTATATCAACGTTTGCTGTTTCTTGTCCAGCAGTGGCTCAGTCAGTAGGGGCTTGGACTGGGAATCGTAGGGTCGCCGGTTCAAGTCCCCGAACAGACTTGAAATATGGAAGGTGGACTGCTACTTGGAGAGGTCCCAGTTCACCTTCTAGGCCCTGCTGTGGTGCCCTTGAGCAAGGCACCGGACACCTCCAATCCCCCCTCCCCATTGCTCCCCGGGCGCTGCACGATAGCTGCCCACTGCTCCTAGTACTAGGATGGGTTAAATGCAGAGGACTAATTTCACTGTGTGTGCTCTGCTGTGTGCATGCATGTGACTAATAAAGAGGGTTTCATCCTCCGATTCTATCTATCTTCTTGGCTGTGTTTGTGTTTGAGAAGCTTTATATTTGTAGTAAAGGTGCTCCTTGTTTTCTCCTTTGATCTGTAAGTCAGGAGAGCGCTTGGTTGAGAAGTGCTTCATTAAATATCATTTGAGGAAGATGGTTTGAATCAGTCTGATCATCAAACAGAAGGTGCACGTTGAGAGAGTGTTTCCGAGCTCTGATGGAAAACAGCCTGATAAAGGTTATTAGGGTTTATTACGATCTATAATCTGAGGTGTGAGGGACCTTTGGACTGTTTATCAGTCAACAGACCTGAGACTCACACACACTTCCTCTCTGCTCTGAAGGTGAGTCCCAACGCGTTGTTTTTACCAGATTATAAATCACTAACGAAATCAGTAACTAATAATCCAGATCAGCCAGAAATGTACGTTTGGTTTTTTTACAAAAGCTGCAGGACACAGACGGACTCCTCCAGTCCGAATGATGGGAAATCCCAGTTTAACCAGTTATTTTGTTTATGTAACACCCAGTGGTGTAAAGTAACTAAGTACTTTTACTCAAGTACTTTACTTATTACACTTTTGAGGTACTATTACTTTACTTGAGTATTTCCATGTTACGCTACTGTGTACTTTTACTCCACTACATGTATTCAGTACCTTTAGTTGCTAGGCAGATCTGGATTAATGATGGTAAATATAATCTCCTTTAAATCAGACTGTAGTTCACCTGCAGTAAATCCAGCAGCTACCCTGCAGTATACAAAGCCATTCAAACTAGCTGCACCTTTACCAGCTCTGAGAACACTTTAATGATCAATCATTATAAAACATATCAGAGATATTATTCTGAAATGGACCAATCAGACAATGAATACTTTTACTGTCGCTACTTTAAGTACATTTAGAGGAGAGTACTTTCTACTTTCACTGGAGGAACATTTAGAATACTTTTACTGTGACAGAGTATTCCTACACTCTGGGACTTCTACTTTACTCAAGAACAAGACCTGAGTACTTCTACTTTACTCAAGTACAAGATCTGAGTACTTCTACTTTACTCAAGTACAAGATCTGAGTACTTCTACTTTTACTCAAGTACAAGATCTGAGTACTTCTACTTTTACTCAAGTACAAGATCTGAGTACTTCTACTTTACTCAAGTACAAGACCTGAGTACTTCTACTTTACTCAAGTACAAGATCTGAGTACTTCTACTTTACTCAAGTACAAGATCTGAGTACTTCTACTTTTACTCAAGTACAAGATCTGAGTACTTCTACTTTACTCAAGTACAAGACCTGAGTACTTCTACTTTACTCAAGTACAAGATCTGAGTACTTCTACTTTACTCAAGTACAAGATCTGAGTACTTCTACTTTACTCAAGTACAAGACCTGAGTACTTCTACTTTACTCAAGTACAAGATCTGAGTACTTCTACTTTACTCAAGTACAAGATCTGAGTACTTCTACTTTTACTCAAGTACAAGATCTGAGTACTTCTACTTTTACTCAAGTACAAGATCTGAGTACTTCTACTTTACTCAAGTACAAGACCTGAGTACTTCTACTTTACTCAAGTACAAGATCTGAGTACTTCTACTTTACTCAAGTACAATATCTGAGTACTTCTACTTTACTCAAGTACAAGACCTGAGTACTTCTACTTTACTCAAGTACAAGATCTGAGTACTTCTACTTTATTCAAGTACAAGACCTGAGTACTTCTACTTTACTCAAGTACAAGATCTGAGTACTTCTACTTTATTCAAGTACAAGACCTGAGTACTTCTACTTTACTCAAGAACAAGATCTGAGTACTTCTACTTTACTCAAGTACAAGATCTGAGTACTTCTACTTTACTCAAGTACAAGACCTGAGTACTTCTACTTTACTCAAGTACAAGATCTGAGTACTTCTACTTTACTCAAGTACAAGATCTGAGTACTTCTACTTTACTCAAGTACAAGGTCTGAGTACTTCTACTTTACTCAAGTACAATATCTGAGTACTTCTACTTTACTCAAGTACAAGACCTGAGTACTTCTACTTTACTCAAGTACAATACCTGAGTACTTCTACTTTACTCAAGTACAAGATCTGAGTACTTCTACTTTACTCAAGTACAAGATCTGAGTACTTCTACTTTACTCAAGTACAAGATCTGAGTACTTCTACTTTACTCAAGTACAAGATCTGAGTACTTCTACTTTATTCAAGTACAATACCTGAGTACTTCTACTTTACTCAAGTACAAGATCTGAGTACTTCTACTTTACTCAAGTACAAGATCTGAGTACTTCTACTTTACTCAAGAACAAGATCTGAGTACTTCTACTTTACTCAAGTACAAGGTCTGAGTACTTCTACTTTACTCAAGAACACGACCTGAGTACTTCTACTTTACTCAAGTACACGATCTGAGTACTTCTACTTTACTCAAGTACAAGATCTGAGTACTTCTACTTTTACTCAAGTACAAGATCTGAGTACTTCTACTTTACTCAAGTACAAGATCTGAGTACTTCTACTTTACTCAAGTACAAGACCTGAGTACTTCTACTTTACTCAAGTACAAGATCTGAGTACTTCTACTTTACTCAAGTACAAGATCTGAGTACTTCTACTTTACTCAAGTACAAGACCTGAGTACTTCTACTTTACTCAAGTACAAGATCTGAGTACTTCTACTTTACTCAAGTACAAGATCTGAGTACTTCTACTTTACTCAAGTACAAGATCTGAGTACTTCTACTTTACTCAAGTACAAGATCTGAGTACTTCTACTTTACTCAAGTACAAGACCTGAGTACTTCTACTTTACTCAAGTACAAGATCTGAGTACTTCTACTTTACTCAAGTACAAGATCTGAGTACTTCTACTTTACTCAAGTACAAGACCTGAGTACTTCTACTTTACTCAAGTACAAGATCTGAGTACTTCTACTTTACTCAAGTACAAGATCTGAGTACTTCTACTTTACTCAAGTACAAGACCTGAGTACTTCTACTTTACTCAAGTACAAGATCTGAGTACTTCTACTTTACTCAAGTACAAGACCTGAGTACTTCTACTTTACTCAAGTACAAGATCTGAGTACTTCTACTTTACTCAAGTACAAGACCTGAGTACTTCTACTTTACTCAAGAACAAGATCTGAGTACTTCTACTTTACTCAAGTACAAGATCTGAGTACTTCTACTTTACTCAAGTACAAGACCTGAGTACTTCTACTTTACTCAAGTACAAGATCTGAGTACTTCTACTTTACTCAAGTACAAGATCTGAGTACTTCTACTTTACTCAAGTACAAGATCTGAGTACTTCTACTTTACTCAAGTACAAGATCTGAGTACTTCTACTTTACTCAAGTACAAGACCTGAGTACTTCTACTTTACTCAAGTACAATACCTGAGTACTTCTACTTTACTCAAGTACAAGATCTGAGTACTTCTACTTTACTCAAGTACAAGATCTGAGTACTTCTACTTTACTCAAGTACAAGATCTGAGTACTTCTACTTTACTCAAGTACAAGACCTGAGTACTTCTACTTTACTCAAGTACAAGATCTGAGTACTTCTACTTTACTCAAGTACAAGATCTGAGTACTTCTACTTTACTCAAGTACAAGATCTGAGTACTTCTACTTTACTCAAGTACAATACCTGAGTACTTCTACTTTACTCAAGTAAAAGATCTGAGTACTTCTACTTTACTCAAGTACAAGGTCTGAGTACTTCTACTTTACTCAAGAACAAGACCTGAGTACTTCTACTTTACTCAAGTACAAGATCTGAGTACTTCTACTTTACTCAAGTACAAGATCTGAGTACTTCTACTTTACTCAAGTACAAGATCTGAGTACTTCTACTTTACTCAAGTACAAGGTCTGAGTACTTCTACTTTACTCAAGAACAAGACCTGAGTACTTCTACTTTACTCAAGTACAAGATCTGAGTACTTCTACTTTACTCAAGTACAAGACCTGAGTACTTCTACTTTACTCAAGTACAAGACCTGAGTACTTCTACTTTACTCAAGTACAAGACCTGAGTACTTCTACTTTACTCAAGTACAAGATCTGAGTACTTCTACTTTACTCAAGTACAAGACCTGAGTACTTCTACTTTACTCAAGTACAAGATCTGAGTACTTCTACTTTACTCAAGAACAAGATCTGAGTACTTCTACTTTACTCAAGTACAAGATATGAGTACTTCTACTTTACTCAAGAACAAGATCTGAGTACTTCTACTTTACTCAAGTACAAGACCTGAGTACTTCTACTTTACTCAAGTACAAGATCTGAGTACTTCTACTTTACTCAAGTACAAGATCTGAGTACTTGTACTTTACTCAAGTACAAGATCTGAGTACTTGTACTTTACTCAAGTACAAGATCTGAGTACTTCTACTTTACTCAAGTACAAGATCTGAGTACTTCTACTTTACTCAAGTACAAGATCTGAGTACTTGTACTTTACTCAAGTACAAGATCTGAGTACTTGTACTTTACTCAAGTACAAGATCTGAGTACTTCTACTTTACTCAAGTACAAGATCTGAGTACTTCTACTTTACTCAAGTACAAGACCTGAGTACTTCTACTTTACTCAAGTACAAGACCTGAGTACTTCTACTTTACTCAAGTACAAGATCTGAGTACTTCTACTTTACTCAAGTACAAGACCTGAGTACTTCTACTTTACTCAAGTACAAGACCTGAGTACTTCTACTTTACTCAAGTACAAGACCTGAGTACTTCTACTTTACTCAAGTACAAGACCTGAGTACTTCTACTTTACTCAAGTACAAGACCTGAGTACTTCTACTTTACTCAAGTACAAGATCTGAGTACTTCTACTTTTACTCAAGTACAAGAACTGAGTACTTCTACTTTACTCAAGTACAAGAGCTGAGTACTTCTACTTTACTCAAGTACAAGAGCTGAGTACTTCTACTTTACTCAAGTACAAGACCTGAGTACTTCTACTTTACTCAAGTACAAGACCTGAGTACTTCTACTTTACTCAAGTACAAGACCTGAGTACTTCTACTTTACTCAAGTACAAGATCTGAGTACTTCTACTTTACTCAAGTACAAGACCTGAGTACTTCTACTTTACTCAAGTACAAGATCTGAGTACTTCTACTTTACTCAAGTACAAGACCTGAGTACTTCTACTTTACTCAAGTACAAGACCTGAGTACTTCTACTTTACTCAAGTACAAGACCTGAGTACTTCTACTTTACTCAAGTACAAGACCTGAGTACTTCTACTTTACTCAAGTACAAGATCTGAGTACTTCTACTTTACTCAAGTACAAGACCTGAGTACTTCTACTTTACTCAAGTACAAGACCTGAGTACTTCTACTTTACTCAAGTACAAGACCTGAGTACTTCTACTTTACTCAAGTACAAGACCTGAGTACTTCTACTTTACTCAAGTACAAGACCTGAGTACTTCTACTTTTACTCAAGTACAAGACCTGAGTACTTCTACTTTACTCAAGTACAAGACCTGAGTACTTCTACTTTACTCAAGTACAAGACCTGAGTACTTCTACTTTACTCAAGTACAAGATCTGAGTACTTCTACTTTTACTCAAGTACAAGACCTGAGTACTTCTACTTTACTCAAGTACAAGACCTGAGTACTTCTACTTTACTCAAGTACAAGACCTGAGTACTTCTACTTTACTCAAGTACAAGACCTGAGTACTTCTACTTTTACTCAAGTACAAGATCTGAGTACTTCTACTTTACTCAAGTACAAGACCTGAGTACTTCTACTTTACTCAAGTACAAGATCTGAGTACTTCTACTTTACTCAAGTACAAGACCTGAGTACTTCTACTTTACTCAAGTACAAGACCTGAGTACTTCTACTTTACTCAAGAACAAGATATGAGTACTTCTACTTTACTCAAGTACCAGATCTGAGTACTTGTCCCACACTTGGTACCAGCAGGGTTTTATTTCTCGTAGATTTGAAGTCGTTTTTCGAAACATTAAAATGGATGATCGTTTTTCATCGCTCTGATTGATTGTTGTGTGTCCTGCCTTTGGGTTGCCTGCTCTTGAGCTGTCTGGCTGTTGAGTGTTTGTTATCAGCGCCTGTTTTCCAGACGCTGAAACATAAATAAACTTCTCCTCCTCATGATGATCGTTATGATGCTTTTATCGCATTTCATTCTTAATCAGCTTTCAGGTAAAGATAGTTCTGTTTCTGTAGAAACTCAGAACCTGAGGTCTGATAGCAGATGGTGTGTGTTGATGATTCTGATCACAGCTCAGTTTCTACTTCCTGTTGGACAGACGTGATGGTGCGCAGGAAGTCGGCGTGTTGCGGGGCTTCAGCTCTGGAGGTGACGCTCAGCGTCCTCTTCATCCTCATGACGGCTGTGAGTGTAACGCTGATCACACTGATGGCAACCGGGAAAACACACACAGGTGAGACCACACACACACACACACACACACACACACACACACACACACACACACACACACACACACACACACACACACACACACACACACACACACACACACACACACACACACACACACACACACACACACACACACACACACACACACACAGCATTAGTCCCTCCTGTTTGTTAGAAAGCTAGAATAACCACTGATGTGGTTTCATGGAATAACTTAGGTGGTCCCAAACGAAAGCAACGATTAGCTGACTCCCTTTGATGGATCTTTAAATGATCTGTAAAACTGAGCTCCCCACAAAGACATTATGCAAAACACTGATTTAGATTCAACATATTCGCTTTGAATGTCAAAAGGTACTCTCTTCATTCCGTCTTAGTTTCAATATTCAGCTTTATTCATAACGTTTCTCCTTTATTCTAAAGATTTCAAATCAAACTCTTCCACGTGACGCCTGGCCATAATGCTCTTTAAAACTTTAAAGCTAACAGCTTGTCTTTTCTGTGGCTCCATCAGGTCCGGAGCCAACGCTTCCTCCCAAACACGAACCCTACCTGATCGGAGTCGGTCGGGCCGACTGCACCGGACCTCCAGCCGACATCCCTCTGGTCAGAATCAACACTCACGTAGAGACCATAACAACCTGCAGGGGTCCATGTGGAGACCATAGCAACCTGCAGGGGTCCATGTGGAGACCATAGCAACCTGCAGGGGTCCATGTGGAGACCATAGCAACCTGCAGGGCTCCACGTGGAGACCATAGCAACCTGCAGGGGTCCATGTGGAGACCATAGCAACCTGCAGGGGTCCATGTGGAGACCATAACAGAATTGCGTTGTGAATGCTGTATGTAAGATATGTTAGGGGCGTGGCTAACGTATGGGGGTGGAGCAAAATGTCACCAAATTGATTTCAGATTGTATATCCTTTGAGCTGATTGAAAAATGTGTGTGTGTGTGTGTGTGTGTGTGTGCGTGTGTGTTTGTGTGTGTAGATGGGTTATGCGAACCCTCAGCAGACAGCTGCAGGCATCCACACCCGACTGTACAGCCGAGCCTTCATCATCGACGACGGGAGGAGGAGAGTCGTGTTCGTCACCGTTGACGTGGGAATGATTTCCCAGAGGCTGCGACTAGAGGTGAAAACACACACATTTAATATACATTTGAACCTTTACTACATAGTTCACTAACAGGCGGACCGGGTCCGGAACCTGGCACCGACCTATACAGACCCGGACCTATAATCAATAGATTAATAAGGGATTTTATTGACGGGGCAATTCCATTTTAACCGGCGCCGACTGGGGGGAGACGAGTGAGCGATACAGGGAGACAAACACAAGAAGAAGAGACAACTTAGCGGGAGAGAGAGAGAGAGAAGACGGAGAGAAGAGTGAGGGGAGAGACGAGTTAGCAGGAGACAGAGAGAGAAGACGGAGAGAAGAGTGAGGGGAGAGACAAGTTAGCGGGAGAGAGAGAGAAGACGGAGAGAAGAGTGAGGGGAGAGACAAGTTAGCGGGAGAGAGAGGGAGAAGACGGATAGGATGAGTTAGCGGGAGACAAAGAGAGGAGGTGGAGAGAAGAGTGAGGGGAGTTAGCGGGAGACAGAGAGAGAAGACGGAGAGAAGAGTGAGGGGAGAGACGAGTTAGCGGGAGACAGAGAGAGGAGCGGAGAGAAGAGTGAGGGGAGAGACAAGTTAGCGGGAGACAGAGAGAGGAGACGGAGAGAAGAGTGAGGGGAGAGACGAGTTAGCGGGAGACAGAGAGAGGAGCGGAGAGAAGAGTGAGGGGAGAGACGAGTTAGCAGGAGACAAAGAGAGAAGACGGAGAGAAGAGTGAGGGGAGAGACAAGTTAGCGGGAAAGAGAGGGAGAACACGGATAGGATGAGTTAGCGGGAGACAAAGAGAGGAGGTGGAGAGAAGAGTGAGGGGAGTTAGCGGGAGACAGAGAGAGAAGACGGAGAGAAGAGTGAGGGGAGAGACGAGTTAGCGGGAGACAGAGAGAGGAGCGGAGAGAAGAGTGAGGGGAGAGACGAGTTAGCGGGAGACAGAGAGAGGAGCGGAGAGAAGAGTGAGGGGAGAGACGAGTTAGCGGGAGACAAAGAGAGAAGACGGAGAGAAGAGTGAGGGGAGAGACGAGTTAGCAGGAGACAGAGAGAGAAGACGGAGAGAAGAGTGAGGGGAGAGACAAGTCAGCGGAAGAGAGAGAGAGAAGACGGAGAGAAGAGTGAGGGGAGAGACAAGTTAGCAGGAGACAGCCCTATCAACACTTCAAATACATCTTTATCGTTTTCCCATTGAAGTCCATTTGAATTTGTATGATGATACGTCCAGGTCCTGCGGGCGCTGCAGCTGAAGTACGGGAACCTGTACCGGCAGGATAACGTGGTTCTGAGCGGGACACACACCCACAGCGGGCCGGGCGGGTATTTCCAGTACACACTGTTCATGATCACCAGCAAAGGCTTCATGAAGGACGCCATCGAACCGCTCGTCAACGGCATCGTCAAGGTGGGGTTCATTTAGTGTCCAGAGTTTAGACAGAGCCCATCATAAGATAAAACTGTACTTCAAGTATCACCTTATCTGCAGAGTATAAACGTAGCCATAGGTTATAATTACGTACAACTGGGGATAGCCTCAGCCCATAATATCAAACACTGAAACCGTTGTTTTCCCACACATAAAGTATATCAGTTACATAAAGCTGAAAGTATACTGTTGTAGAGGTCAGTCATAGCCCCCAATAGCAATTAACTGTCCTTCTGAAAGTCATACCCATATATTTCCAGAGTATAGTCACAGCCAATCACAACGTAAAACAGTCATTCTGAAAGTTTCACCTTGTCTCAAGAGTATAGCCATAGCCCATATTAACATTAAAGTACTTCCGAAAGTCCTACCTTATTTCCAGAGTATAGACATAGCCCATAAACAGTCATTATTAGAGTATCACGCTGTTTCCAGAGTATAGACATAGCCCATAAAACAGTCATTATTAGAGTATCACGCTGTTTCCAGAGTATAGACACAGCCCATAAAACAGTCATTATGAAAGTATCACGCTGTTTCCAGAGTATAGACATAGCCCATTATAGCATAAAGCTGTAATTCTGAAAGGTTTACCTTGTTCCAGCCCATATTAACATACATCTGGAAACAGGGTGATACTCTCAGAACCACAGAGTATAGACATAGCCTTACTTAACATTAAATGGTACTTTTGAGAGTATGACGTTGTCTCCAGAGCATAGACATAGCCCACAGCAGAGTAAGGCCGGGCAGGATCTTCCGGAGCCGGGGGGAGCTGGAGGACAGCAGCCTGAACAGAAGCCCTCATTCGTACCTGAACAACCCAGAGGGCGAGAGACACAGGTAGACACGCGCTCCGAGAACCGAGTAATCCATTACTTTAAGTGAACGAGTTATTTATGCTGTTGATCCTCAGGTATAAGTGGAACACGGATAAACAGGTTCTGGTGCTGAAGTTCACCGATCTGGACGGAGACGGGATCGGTATGCTCAGGTGGGAGACACCGATCCTATCTATTATATTTTCCTACGGTTTGTGATATATACCGATATATGACCCCCCCTACCCCCGAAAGCTGGTTTGCAGTGCACGCCGTCAGCATGAACTACACCAACCGGATGGTGAGCAGCGACAACATGGGATACGCCTCCTACCTGCTGGAGCAGGACAAGAACCGCGGCCAGCTACCTGGACAGGTGGGGGCGCCGTCACACATCATCACTGATTCTACCTATTCTGAAATAAACAATAATCCCAGACTGCGGTCATACTGTGTGTGTGTGTGTGTGTGTGTGTGTGTGTGTGTGTGTGTGTGTGTGTGTGTGTGTGTGTGTGTGTGTGTGTGTGTGTGTGTGTGTGTGTGTGTGTGTGTACAGGGAGGTTTCGTGGCTGGTTTCTCATCCAGTAATCTCGGAGACGTCAGTCCAAACACCAAAGGTCCTCGCTGCATGAGCACCGGGCTGCCCTGCGACTACCTGAACAGCTCCTGTCCTGTGGGGGGGGTAAACACACACACACACACACACACACACACACACACACACACACACACACACACACACACACTGTTCACTGTCTGCTGTGTGTGTGTTTTAGACTAAGGAGTGTAAGGCGTTCGGACCTGGGAACGACATGTTTGAGAGCACGAGGATCATCGGACACAACATCTATATGAAGGCCCAGGTGTGTGTGTGTGTGTGTGTGTGTGTGTGTGTGTGTGTGTGTGTGTGTGTGTGTGTGTGTGTGTGTGTGTGTGTGTGTGTGTGTTTTCTGTTTTGTCCACTTCTTCAAAGGTCCCCTATTATGCTTCCCCGGTTAGAACCCGTCCTCTCTGTTATGGAGCTTTCTCTGCATGTAACCGGTCTGCAGAGTCTCACCCCTCAGAGTCTCACCCCTCAGAGTCTCACCCCTCAGAGTCACACCCCTCAGAGTCTCACCCCTCAGTCACACCCCTCAGACTCACACCCCTCAGAGTCACACCCCTCAGAGTCTCACCCCTCAGTCACACCCCTCAGACTCACACCCCTCAGAGTCTCACCCCTCAGAGTCACACCCCTCAGAGTCTCACCCCTCAGAGTCACACCCATCAGAGTCTTACCCCTCAGTCACACCCCTCAGAGTCACACCCTCAGTCTCACCCCCCAGTCACACCCCTCAGACTCATCACCACTCAGAGTCACACCCATCAGACCCACACCCCTCGGAGTCTCCCCCCTCGGAGTCACACCCCTCGGAGTCTCACCCCTCAGGGTCTCACCCTCAGAGTCACACCCATCAGACCCACACCCCTCGGAGTCTCCCCCCTCGGAGTCACACCCCTCGGAGTCTCACCCCTCAGGGTCTCACCCCTCAGAGTCACACCCATCAGAGTCTCACCCCTCAGAGTACAGCCTGCAGCAGGAGAGACGTGTCTATGCTGCCCTCCGACGCCTCGTTGGAGATTTTTCTTTTTCCATTTTTTTCTTCCAGGTACTTTTGACGTCCCTAAACCTGGAGACGGATCGGCAAGTGGGCACGCCTATAGCTATAGAGCAGCAGGCACACCCTCTGCCAGCCGACCGTTTACTGTTGGAAGACTGACATGGCAAGGAAGTACTGTGCCCTGAAATGTGAGGGGAAATGTCATCTGTAGGCAGACCCATGAAGAAGTGTGTGTGTGTGTGTGTGTGTGTGTGTGTGCGTGTGCGTGTGTGCGTGTGCGTGTGCGTGTTATCTGCCCCCTGCAGGAGCTGTATGGTACTGCAGCGGAAGAGGTAACGGGTCTCCTGCACTCGGCCCATCAGTGGGTCAACATGACGGACGTGACAGTCCAGATCAACGCCACACACACGGTCAGCAACACACACACCGTGGAGAGTAGATCTTAGCCACGTTAGCATGTGTAGCTCAAGCTTTTTAAAACTTGAACTTAAGAGAGCTAATTGAGAGGAAAAGCAGAGTTGTCTGTTTTTTCACTGCAATTTCAGTGCATTATTCTTTATGTCTCTATCTTCAGGCCAGTACATGTAAACCAGCTCTGGGTCACAGTTTTGCAGCAGGAACGACAGACGGAGGAGGAGACCTCAACTTCACTCAGGGTGATTCTACAGTCATTGCACCTTCATCATACTGAAGGTCATTATGATGAAGTTCCTCCATTGTTCTGGTTTGAATTAACCTGTCTCTCTCTCTCTCTCTCTTTAGGCGCTGTGGAGGGCGACCCGTTCTGGGACGGGATCAGAGACGCTGTGCTGGGCGAGCCGTCCAATCAGACACAGGCGTGTCATCATCCCAAACCCATCCTGTTCAGCACTGGCGAGGTGAGGAGCTACTGTTGTTTGTAAAAAACAAAAATACGGCTCTTCACTTTGGAAAAAAAATCTGTTAATATAACAAAAAATAATTAAGTTGGTGTGTGTGTGTGTGTGTGTGTGTGTGTGTGTGTGTGTGTGTGTGTGTGTGTGTGTGTGTGTGTGTGTGTGTGTGTGTGTGTGTGTGTGTGTGTGTGTGTGTGTAGATGAACTGGCCTCTGCCGTGGCATCCTCAGATCGTGGACGTTCAGATCATCACGGTCGGCTCTGTGTCTGTGGTCGCCGTTCCTGGAGAGATGACGTAGAAACACTTTACTGATAATAAAATAATACTTTTGAAAATGATTTTTCCTTTTGTATCAATAATGTGAATCTGTAAAATCACTTTAGCAACTTAAGCTGTCAGAAAAGAGCAGATACTATTAACTGTAAAAAACAGAATTAATTTGAGCTCCTCTCGTCGCTTTTCTCTTATCATATTTCAGCACCATGTCGGGGAGGAGGCTACGAGAAGCCGTCAAACAGGTGAGACACAACGAGGACACAACACATCAACACACCTGCAACAGCTCCTGTGATCATACTGTGTGTGTGTGTGTGTGTGTGTGTGTGTGTGTGTGTGTGTGTGTGTGTGTGTGTGTGTGTGTGTGTGTGCGTGCGTGCGTGCGTGCGTGCGTGCGTGCGTGCGTGCGTGCGTGTGTGTGTTAGGAGCTGCAGTCGGAGGGTGCGTTCAAGGACTCGGAGGTTGTGATCGCTGGCCTGAGTAACATCTACACGCACTACATCACCACCTTCGAAGAGTACCAGGTACAAACAGCAGAGGCTCATGGGTACTGTAGTTTTCAGCAGAAACGTCTAAACAATTGTCACTGAATTGTGTTTCTCCAGGTGCAGCGTTACGAAGGCGCCTCCACCATCTACGGTCCGCACACGCTCAGTGCGTACCTGCAGAAATACAGGGGGCTGGCCAGAGCCATCGCACAGGTGAGACTGTTTCTGAAACACAAAAAGTGATATATTTAGCAAAAACAAGTTTTACAAACGGTAGAAAAACACCCAAATAAAAATGTGAAGAAGTGAATCACATTAAAACTTTGTAGTTAAAAAGTTGGGGATTTTTTTCTAAATATTTCAAATGTATTTCTCAAGAAATATTCCAACCCTCATTTTAAAACGTTATTTTTCCATAAAAGTTCCAGCTTTTCTTTCTCAAATATTGGATTTCTACGCAACATATTCCTAATTTTTGCTGAAATATTGTTTCCTCAAATTATTTTAGTTTTGTTCTCAAAAATAACGCTTTTCTTTGGGAGATCACGCCTTAATGGAGACAACTTGACCAAATACAAGCAACTAAATGGAACTCCAACAGTACTAACACTGTGTGCAGGACCGGGTGTCTGAGCTGCCGGTCGGCCCGGAGCCGCCTTTCTTTGAGAAACTCTTCAATCTTCTGGCTCCACCAAACGCTGACAGGACACCCGTGAACACCAGCTTTGGAGACGTCCTGGAGCAGGTTTTCCCCCGTCTACAGGCCGGTGGGACATTTCAAATCATAAATCGTCCTCTGTGGCGTCCCTCAGGGCCCTATAGTCGGATTTCGACCCTCACTATGCAGACGACACGCTGCTGTTTCTATGTGAATAAACATGATTTAAAGTATTTAATGTGTGTTTCAGGGGGATGTTGTCTCCGTCACGTTCGTAGCAGGAAACCCAAGAAACTCGGGAGACATCGTAAGAACAAAATCTGCTTATTTATATCTTTTGTTGCCGTTGTGGCTTCCCGTCCTCTCTAACCTCGTTCCTGTCGTCTGTTTCAGAGAGACACAACTTTTGTCACCGTTGAGATTCACGACAACCGGACAAACACCTGGGAGGTCGTTTACACTGATGCATCATGGGAAACCAGGTATGTTAGCGTGTAGTTTATTAAGGTCCAACTGTTGCTCCAGCAAAATGTCACAATCAGAATCAGAAACCTTTTATTATTCCCACAGTGGGACATTAACATTTGTAACAGCAAAAGCGGCATAGAGGCAAAAGGAACCAAAGTAAATAATCCAGATGTAGACCGCTGCCCGTTACCTGCTAAGTTTGAGTTGCTGGACGTCTCTCGGCAGGTTTCATTGGCTGAAGGGTTCGTTCCAGCGCAGTAATGCCACTGTGGATTGGTTCATCCCGCCGGCGGCGCCCAGCGGCTCCTACAGGATCAAACATTTCGGACGCTACAAAGAGAAGAAGAATGTCTTCAAGCCGTACGAAGGAACGTCCGACGTCTTCACCGTCACCGACAGCTTTTACTACCAGTGACATCAGCGTCTGCAGCGATTCATAATCAACGGAGAACATGTCTGACATCAATCCAACACATCTATAAATACTGGAATCAAGTTATTAAATATGAATCATGTCCTGTGAACGGATTAATGTAATGTTGAATAAACGACTAAAAAGCAAACACAAAAGGACTCAAGAAGTTGATTCGATTTAACATCAAACTCAAAAAGTGAAGAGAATTGCCAATAAATCTAATTTGCGTAAACATTATGTCCCTAAAAATGAGATTCATCTGGTGGTCATTAAAATATGAACTAAATGAGGAGCGCTTCTCTGGGGCTAATTCATTAAATAAACGAACCCTAACTCATTTGTCCGTCCACTTTTTTTATTTTGGAAAAGAACCTCAAACCAGAAAGCCTTTTTGTGCAACGGTGAAGTCTCACTCATATATGGATATGCTGATTCTGCAGGACATTTAAATCTCCTTCAAGTCACACCGTGCTGATTCCAACAGCATAATAAAACTCACCAGACTGTGATATCAAAAATATTTATTTGAAACCGGTCTGTATGGAACAACAGGATGTAGTTTCATGTTCACAGCATGAAGAAAGGGACACCAACTCCTTCAGGAGGTTTAACCTCAGAAGAAACTAAAAACCTCTCTCCACCCCGAGGCCAGGATTTAGTCAAAGTGCAGCGTCAGGTTTAAAATCCACAGATTTCATACAGAAAGTGTAGAAGCATCGCTCTGTTTGACGTTTGCTGCGTCTAATACGGAGGAAACTCGGAGAGACTTTCTCTAACGCTGTCTTCACGCTCTCAGACGTGTTGGGGAAATCGTCGCTCTCATGATCCATCGGACACATCGTAGACGACTGCAAAACTTTGGGAACTTGATGTCCGTTGCTGCTGCCTCTTCACTCCTTAAATATAAACCAGCAGCACCATGCTGCATAGCAAACATCTGGAAAAATGTGTGCTATGATGTGAACACAGATACATCTCTCTGACACAAACAGTTATCTCTACATTGCATCTCCGTCCCAAAGACTTCAGTTCATCAGTCTCCTCTTCTTCCATTAAAGTGCTTCAAGCTCACGTACACACACACACGAGTACAAAATAAAGTTTTGGTCCGATAAATCAAACAGGATGGAGAGGAAGCTGCAGGTAGATTAATACACACTGCTGGTTTCCACTGACAGATCTCTCTTTTTATCAAACTTTTCTGAAGTATTCACAGTTTCTACAGTTCAGAGAGGACGTGGTGAAGGTCGGAGGCCTGCAGGTGCAAACCCGCTACAAGCAGATCATCAGGAGGAAGGTGCTGCAGCTTCAGAGAGGATGCAGATATAGAAACTCAAATCAGAACTCATGAAGAAACATCTGCAGCAGCTCTTCAA